>NW_024351729.1:8200639-8328332 GCF_902729225.1 Pteropus medius
GCCCGCCCCGAGTCATCACACTCCATTTGCAGATTCTGTTGCTCAGGGAAACCATAGCAGTAGATGCAAAGTCAACATCATATAGAATTTGACTTTGTGATCCTTTAAGGAAAACAAGACTCTTCACACTTTTTAGCATCTGCATTGCAGAAAACAACATAATATTGTATGTTTCAAATATAATTTTTCAAAGAAAATGGGGCTCCAGAGCTTCTCCTAAGCTAAATCAGTAATACCTTCGTGGAATTGGCTCCTAAGATAATGTACTTTGTACGGCGTCGCATATAAAGTCTGGAGGCCAGAAGGAAAGTAAGTTCCATTTGCATCCCTTCCCAGCAAACCTCTCTCAGTCCCAGTTTCTTATCTGTAAAAAGGGAATATTTATATTTGCTAGAAGAAGTCAATCAAATCTTAACGGTAACTAACATATAGTAGGATTTCATTTAACTGTATTACTCCCTCTCTCCCATTCCATTACCCATGAGATACTCTGAACTTTTGTTTTGTTGCAAAGAGAATGGAGGGGGAGAGGAGAGAGAAAGATGGGGCAGGGAGGGAAGAGACAGAAGCAGTACATAGAAAACAGAGAGAGATGCATACAGGAACAGAAAGCAGACAGCGGGCAGGTGCTCAGTTACAGAGAAATAAAATAAAAGCCAATTAATTCACTCTCTGTAATCTACCTCAAACTTCTCTCTAAAAAGACAATAAGAAACAGCTAATTATAATACTAAAAATTTGAGGATTTTTTTCCTCTGTGATAAAATCAAGTTATCTTGAGAATAATTTATTTTTTAATATTGACAAAGATTTATCAGATAAATGAACCCTCTCTTCTATTGTAGCCTAGAATATGTCTTGAAAACTTTAAACTTCACAGTTGATTCTTCCTGTAGTCTCTTTGATCATTATTTTTTGAAGTCATTACAACCCAAATACCTAGAAACAGAATCAAGCATAAACTATGCCATCATCACCACATTAGGGTAACTCATTCACTAGAAAAAGCAGAATTCAATCATTATTAATTAGTGTACTCTTGATTATCAACTTATAATAGATGTTATCCACAGGCTAATCTCATATACACAGTTGAAATGTTAACCAAGAATGCTGATAACATAAAGGATTTACTCACTTGTAATCTTTACCTAGATTCCTGAGCTCATAAAACTGGTAATATAAATTTATTTTCATCTTTATCTCTATGGAAAAAAAATGTAATATCCAAATCCCTAAAAAAGTTGGTTGTTATATTTCATGAAAGACTAATATTTGCTTTAATTATGAACTATCATTATTTATCTTATAAAGGTATTTTGGAATAGGTTTATTCTAAATTAAAACTGTAGTTTTCAAGGACAACTTAATATATAGGCATTAAAATAGCTTGAATGAATACCTTTAATAAGCTATAATCAGGGGTTATAAAAAATTCATTTTTCTCTTACATTATCAAAGAGCAGCTGTAACAGTACAAAATCCACTGTTAAACCTGTGTTTACAGTTCTAATAGCAGATTTATAAAGTAATGTGTATAGCAACGGTTTCCCTATCATGTTTCTTTTTTTTTTTTTTCTTTTCTTTCAAAAGAATTAAAACCCTCTTTCTTTTTCAAGCCTAATGTGGAAGATTCCATGGTAACTGCCTTTTTATTTGGTTTCCTTTCTCAGTCTTTGCTGTTCTTTTGCCTTGCTTTTAAGTTGGAAAAATACTTTGCTTAAAAATACAGTACAAGGAAATCAACAATCTAGTCTTCAGTGTACGTAGCAACTCCTAAGGCCTTTCATTTTAAGAAAAGATAAAGTTCTCTTAAAGTTTTATATTAGGTCACAATAATAAAAGTAATTAAACTGGAATCATAAGAGTGGGACCGGACTTAGTGGCTGAAAATCTAGATGGAATAATTCAGTATTCTGTTTTCTATATACTGTTCTACATTTCTTATTTCTTTGTGTTTGTAATCTACCATTAGTCTGTAAAAGTTAATCACAGAAAAGGCATTACAAGTTGTGAGAATTAACCATTCCTCTTGAATTATACACAATAGTCTGCTTACCTAAACTCTACGGATCTAAGTTATTCTACCCATAAAATGGAATGGAGAATGCTTTCTACCTCTTCTCAGTCCTAGAAATAAAGTAATCACTAATAAGCCTGGGTCTGTAAGACACTGGGAGTTGTTCTCCTTGATATAAAATAGCATTATAATTAGCCATGGCGAAACTAACTTTTATTTTTCCTATTCATATTTTCTGCTTCCATTTTATATCTTAATTAATTTATTGAGCAAATGATGTTCTGAGAGAAAATATTCACAAATCACATATCCAATAAAGGACTCTCAAAATTCAACATTAAAAAAACATTAAAAAGGAAATGATGCAGTCAGAAAGTGGATAAAAGACATGCAAGACATTTTACCAAAGAGGATCAAGAAATGAAAAATAAGCATATGAAAATTGCTCAACATTATTAGTCATCAGGGAAATGCAAATCAAAACTACAATGAGATGTCACTTTACACTTATCAGAAAGGCTAAAATTGTGACAGAACCATATGCTAGCTAGGATGCAGAGAAACTAGATCACTCCTACCTTGCGGTGGGAAAGTAAATGATAGTTACTCTGGAAAATAGTTTTGTAATTCCTTTTGAACTTAACAATGAAACTTACCCTATCACCTAGCAATTACCTTCTTGGGCATATGTCCCAAAGAAATAAAAACTCATTTTTATGAAGACACATGCACACAAATGTTCATAGCAGCTTTAATCATAATAGCTGGAAACTGGAAACTACCCAAATGTCCTTCAGTGATGAATGGTTAAATAAACTGTGGCATATCCATACCATGGATTACCCATAAGCAATAAAAAGGAACAAACTATTGATAAATGCAACAACATGGATGCATCTCAAGGAAATTATGTGGAGCAAAAGAATCCAATGTCAAAAGATGTACAATGAATGATTCCATCTATATAACATTCATGCAATAACACAAACATAGACATGGAAAACATAGTAGTAGTTACTATGAGTTAAAGAAAAGCAGGGAGAAGATGAGTGTAGCTATTAAAGGGTAGTATGTGGGACCTTTATAGTGATGGCTCAGTAACATATTTCAATTGTGGTTATGCAAGGCTACATGTGATAAATTACATAAAGCTATACCCACACAGATAAACACATGCACACACATACACATACACACATTCACACACACATGACTGCATGTATAACTGGCAAAATGCTAATATCCTAGGTTTGATTTTGTGTACACTTTATAAGTGTACACAAAATTTTTTGAAGATATTAACATCACAAGAGTCTGGGTAAAGGGTGAGCTGGATTTCCCTGTAAATTTCTTTACCCATTTCTTTAAATATATAATCATTTCAAAGTAAAAGTTTTACAAAATGATAGTAAGTGAAACAGATCAATTGGGTCTAAGATACAGGTCAGATATAGATTCTCTAGTATATTATTTTACAAAAAGATATTTTTAAGGTCGGCTAATATTTTTAAGGTCAGCAAGTATATCACTGTTTCAATAATGAAACAAACGAACTAACTTGGTCACACGCTAGTCTAAATCCATAAACATCATTTTTATTTGTCTTTAACCATTCCTCCCTTTAATATATTGTTAATTATTAAATGATTATTATAGTTGATTTGCCTATGTTATAAACAGAGAATTCTGTAATCTTGGCCATAGGAGTATCTAAATTAACATTAAATTGTTTCAGAAAAATTATGAAAGTTAGCAAGTCATTCGGAGGCAACGTGATTCGTACTTTTAAAAGCATCTTTGCAGTGAATCTCATTGATAGTTTCAAAACAATTCACTTTGAAATGGTAAAAGACTATGTGTTTTAAACTTTAAAGAGTAACTGAAAACAATTTACTCATTTTTATGTATACTTCTTGTTTTAAACCAAAAATACTTAACTTGAAAAAGAATCACTTCTGAGACTGTATTTAATAGTCTTGAATAATGACTGAAATGTTTTAGGATACTAGCAAAGTTGAATTTCTGGATTGGAAAGTGTATTTGTTTCCCATAGCTACGTTAACATATTGCCACAAACTTGGTTTGTGGCAACAGAAAAACAACAGAAATTTATTCTTTCACAGTTCTAGAGGACGGAAGTCCTAAATCAGTATCATTGGACTGAAATCAAGGTGTCACAGAGCTGGGTTTCCTCCAGCAGCTCTAAGAGAGAATCCATTTCAGGTTCTCACGGCTGTCAGCATTCCTTGACTTGTTTGTTGCCACATCACATCAATCTCTGCCCCCATGATCATATTGCCTCCTCCTCCTCTGCGTATATGAAATCTCCCTCTGTCTCTCTCATATAAGAACACATGTGAATAAATTTAGGACACACCCAGATCATCCAGGATAATGTCTTCTTGTCAAGATCCTTAATTCAATCCCATCTGCAAAGATCTTTTTTTTTTTTTTTCCTTATAAATACCCACAGGTTCCAGGCATTGGAACCTGCTATCTTTGAGTGAACATTATTCAGCATACTACAGGGAGTGCCATGTTTTGGTTATTCTCAACTTAGTTTAGTGTAAACATTCAATAAACAGTCACATGCATTCGTATAGTGTTCTTAATTGTTACTGTATTTTATAGTAATTTAGTTTTCTTTTCTTTCCATTTTCATATGTCTTTTTTTAATTTATTGAGGTGACATTGGTTAAAATTATATAGGTTTCAAGTGCACAATTCAATAATACGTCATATGTATATTGCATTGTGTGTCTCAGTCTTATAGGTCTTTTTCAATTGACAGATGCTTTAACAACAAAATATAGATGTAACCAATAACCACAAATTCAACATATACAACAGCTAAATGAAAATAAATTCTATTCCTAAAGATTACAAATCAGTTTTTCTATTAATATCCATGTGCACATGAACAATGAGAAAGAGAAGAAAAGATAGCCAATAGTCTTAGAAAATATTCAGCCTTACTACTAATTAAAGGAATGCAAATAAAACTGGTAGGATCTTATTTTTTTTCTTTTTAATACTGAATAAAGCAATAAATATACATCCAACTTTAACAAATCTTAACGTGTTGTAATATTAGCTTTAAATATTTTTGTGAAAACATATCGCGGAAGTAATGGAAGCCCCTGAATGCCACCTCATTTATTTCATTCCTCTCTACTCCTTTCCTGTAAGTCACGACTGTTCTGATGTTTTTTCATACTCGTACTATAGATATGTGTGTCCTTTATAGATTTACTACTTATATATATATTCATAAGCAATCAGTGTTGTTTGCATGTTTTAAAACTTTTTCATTCAAATTATTGGTTTGAATTATTATTTGAATTATTTTATCATGTAAATCTAATTCATTCATTTAAACTGCTAAAATTAAGTAAGTTCCCTTGTACAGATATACCTATGCTTACTTATCCATTTTCCTTTTGATGGAAATATTTACAATGCTTTATTATTATACAAAATCTTCAAAGGAGATAACATTTTTCATGTCTCAAAATGACTAAGAGATTAAAATTAAACTACTCCATGCCAACGAAACTTCTAGTAGAAATATAATTTGATATCGTCTTCCTGGAAAATAATTTGCTAATATATACCAAGAGCCTTAAAAATATATATGTATATTCATTAATCCTATAACCTTACTTTCAAAAAATGTACTGTATCAGTGATTCTCAACATGTGGTCCTCAGATCAGAAGCATCAGCATATGAAAATTCTTAAATCTACTCAGGCAGAAGCTTTGGGGATGGGAATAAGCAATCTGTGGTTTGCCAAGCCTAACAGGTGATTCTAAAGCATGCTAAAGTTTTAAAAATGACTGCTCGAGCTAACTGATTAAAAAGTCTCAAGGATAGTCACTGCAGAATCAACTATATAAAAAAGGTAGAATTCACCCTCAATGTCCTACAAAGAAAATGTTGATATAAATAATGAAACAACTATAAGA
Organism: Pteropus medius; assembly: GCF_902729225.1. Classification (NCBI taxonomy): domain Eukaryota; kingdom Metazoa; phylum Chordata; class Mammalia; order Chiroptera; family Pteropodidae; genus Pteropus; species Pteropus medius. Next base: position 8,206,627 of record NW_024351729.1, read on the forward strand.
TGAAAATTTTAATTACATGGGAAAATGGCTTTGATATTACGCTATAAGAAAATGACATGACCTAAAGTCATATGTATAGCAAAAACATAATTTTTAAGAGGACATATATAGATTTCATCCTATTCAAAAGTATTAAATGAAATAAGAATATTCACATATATGTACACATATAGTTTGAATTAAGATATTTACATTTAGTTAATATATCACTCACTAATGCTATCATTTGTGACCTTACTAGTTATATTTGTTGACTATGGAAAAATGATAAATAATGCTTATGTTTTTATGAACACAATTGCTACTGAATTTTTTAACTCCAAATACCACAATGTTTTGATGAATAAATAGGTTCCCAACAAGGTAAATTGAGTTTTAAAAAGATGTTATCTGATGCAATAATTTGTTTAACATTCATAGACATTATTTAGATATAACCTTTAACTATAGCATATATTCACACATATTCTAAAAGTCTACTAATAGAAAAATAGGGAAAGTTAAAACTGGATGGTGTGATGACCAGCAAAATACAGACATAAATTCTATGTCAAAAGAACTTGCAAATTGCAAATAATGAGCTTTAAATTCTTTGGCAGTTGAATTTCCATGTAAAGTTCGTAGTATAATCTATGGCTATCAAATTGATCATTATAACCTCGACTCATTTACATAATTCAATGTTATTTATCCTATTATATATAATCCCACTTATTTTTAAAAAATAACTGATATTATTTTGTTCATATCTAATATATATGCCATGATCAAAAATTAATTCCAATTTTCCTGGACTGGAGAATAGATTTTGTCTGAGCTCTGTACCACTGACATTCAATTTTTACTTGCAATTCTCAATATGTTCCTATTACAATCAGAGAACAATAGGGAGTATGCCTGCAGCTAGTTTAATATCTTTAAATTCTTATGGATCACAATAAAATACCATGTAGCCCAGCATGCTTCATATTTCAAAGGTTGTGGGCTGTTAATATTGTACTTTTATTAAAATTCCTATTAATTTTTTGCTGTCAATCTGAATGTAAAATTACTTTATCACTCTTCTATGAAATAAAACAGTGAAGAAAATATGAACTTATTGCCAACTAATTATCTATTCAAAAAGAGAAAAAGAAATTTAGAAAAAGTCAACTATATCATTGCCTAAGAAGAGCTGACTTATAAATATTTTAATATTGAAATTACACATCTATTCATGCAGGGATTTATTCAACAGGTATTTGGTATGGAGCTTCTCCTATGTGTCAAAAAATTGTGCCAAGCATTTGGCATAGAGCAGTGTGTAACGATTAAGTCCATGCCCTCACAAAGCATTCATTCTAGTGGTAGTGAAAGACAATAAACATAATAATTCAAGTATTCATAATGTGATAAAGGAAGAATTTTAAACTAACATCTGAAAAATGAATCAGAATTAAATTATGAAAACTGTTCTAAGAATAGAGCAAAGCCTATAAAAAGGCCCTGAGGTGAGAAATTGCTGGTGAGAAGTGCTCCAAGGAGACAGGAGGTTAGAGGGACCAGGGAACTGTGAGCAGAAGAGAACCAAGTATAAGTTGAGGCTGGAGTAAAGGCAGAGCCAGATCATCAGGCCTCTGTGAATCATCACAGGATACTGAGTTTATCCTAGAAGCACTGGAAAGCCACTGATGTGTCAAAAGGCTATCCCTGACTTCAAAGGGAAAGAAGACCATGAGGGCACAAAGATGTTGCTTGCAGTGAACCAGGCTAGAGATGGTGGGAACTTTGGTCTGAAGTGATATTGTTTCAGATGGAGACACACTGACAGATTCACAGTCTAGAAACCCCTGTTGGAAACAGTCCTTGGTTATAAATTGGATGAGGGTACAGGTGGCCATGGGTGTGAAAAGTGCAAAGCTGATGCTTAGTTGACACATCTGGAAGGACTGGCATTGCCATTTACTAAGGTGGAAGCACTGGAGGGGCACAGACTTATGGTAGATGGTTTGGGTCACGTTAATTTTGAGAAGCCTGTAAGCCATTCAAGTGAAAACACTGAAATGGATATAAATTAATCTAGTGCTCAAAGGGGAGGTCTGGGCTAAAAACATCTACATGTATTTTTTATTAAATTTATTGGGGTGACTGGTTAATAAAATTATATAGGTTTCAAGTGTACAATCCAATAATACATCATCTGTATATTTTATTGTGTGTTCACTAATCCACTGTATCATTTTAATCTTACCTTTCACTTTTGATTAAATGTAATGCATGACCATTGGGGGTAAATGCATTAAAAAGTGCCAGAGAGGATTAAATTAACACATCACTTGTAGCCAAGAAGTGGGAAATAATGTAATAAAATTTTTTGCAAACAATTACAAAGAAAGTTTTGAATTTTGCTTTCAATCTTAAATGTTTTAAAGCCACAAGTAGGAATACAGGTATCAATTTCAACATTAGGAATGAAAACTTCAGTTTACAGGAGGATGTGGCTTCTAAGGAATTAGAGAAAAAATTTTATCACATTATATTTCCTACCTTTCTTCCCTTAGCTCACAATAAAGGCCTTATCAAGAATGTCAGGGTTGTGCTTGCTTTGGCAGAACATATCCTAAAAATGGAACACTACAGAGATTAGCATGGCCCCTGTATAAGGATGACATGCAAATTTGCAAAATGTTCCATATTTTTAAGTTGTGAAAAGGGTAGATCCTGAGAGTTCTCATTACAAAGAGAATTTTTTTTTCCTTTTCTTTCTATTGTATCTATATTGTATATTTATTGTGGTAATCATTTCACAATATATGTAAATCAAACTATCATGCTGTATACTTAAACATATACAGTGATGTATGTCAATTATTTTTCAATAACACTGGAGAAAAAAAGAATGTCAGGGTATCTAAACTTTCCTAATGAGATATGAGGGTCTTTCAGCTCCATAGACCTTGGTCATTTGTGTCTCCATCCACACACCTGTCTCCCTGATCTCAGTTCACTTGGTCACACCATCTTTTGTAATATATATGAGCACTTTTATCCTAAAATCAAGAGCAAAAGAAAGTCATTTTTCCAAGGCCAAATTTCTGAAAGCAGCATCCAGTCTTGTTGCCCAGGAAATAAAGAAGTGTCTGATGAAAAAAAAAAAATCCTTCAGAGAAGGATGCAACCACTCTTTAATGCTTTTCTCTAAAATCCTCAATAACAACAACAGAAAGACATGTGAGCAATCTGTTTCCTTTGAGAGTCCACTCACTGCTGAGCTTAGAGGGGTGCTTGCAGCACTTAGTAACAGATATCACCTAGACATTTTTAACTCCCTCTGCCACCCCCAATCCCACCTGCAAACTGGAAATTGAAGAAAGAGGCATCTCAAAAACATGAAATCCTCTTTTGCCTGGTGGGATATCTTTATTCCTGAGTAATTTCTCCAAATAACACCCTTGAGTCTCTGAAACTGTAAAAATTGCCTGTAGAGTCAAGGCAAATGAGGGCTAAATCCATTCATTATTTACCTCTAGACTCTCATTCACCTCAAGCTGTAGGAAGCATCACAAACACAGGATTGATGAAAAGTATATAAACATATTATCTAGATACTCAAGTTGTCACAGGGAGCGTTTTTTGTTCTTGATTTTAATGTAAGCAGAGCTGAGTAGTGGAAATATTTAGGTAAAAATAAAGATTTTTCTTTCTGGAAGATAATATTTCTCATTCTAAATGATTTTATTCTTTTCCTTTGAATTCCATGGCAACTTCTGATTATCTGTTCATATTTGATTCATTCTTAGATCCTTTCCTATATCTCTATTACCCATCAAGGAGTAAGCATAATTAATAAGGAATCTATGACCCTGATCTCTGATATGGATTGTTTGAATCTCTCAGCATAGTTTAGATTGTAGTTTGGTAGCAAAGTCCAAACTTTCAATGGCTAAATAAACTCAACAGTGTGCTCAACACTCAAGGACCTTGGTGGATACATCAGCCATCATCTCAAATGTGGTCAGTCACCATGCCCAAGGGCAAGTGCTGAAGGGTCTCACAAGGACAATTCAATGCTCTTGCCCAGAAGTGGCATTCTCCAGTTACTTCTGGCTAGAGCTAAACATATGGTCCCACCAAAAAGAGGGTCGGGAAGTACCATTCTAACATGTTTCTGATGACAGAGCTAGAAATAGTTGAGGAATAGCAATAAGGTCCACCCCAATCCTCTAAAAAAACTATGCTTTTTTTCAAAAATGTTATAGATAAAATAGAGAAATCTAGCTGGATAGCAAAGTAAGAACATGCATTTTTCATTATTAATGAGTCTGCTTATAAAAGGTAATGTTCCACCAGCTGCATGCATCGTTTCTTTGTAAATAACAACAATGTGGGATCTATTACTTTCTTATCTCCAAATGTATATACTTTATGACTTCTGTGACTTATACCTCACCTTTTTCCAAAAAAGATTTTGAGGTAGCTTACAAATAAAACAAAACAGAATAAGGAGAAAGGGAAAAATTCAATGAGTTTACTGATTAACTGATGATTTATAATGATTTAGCTGTATTTGTCAGTATCCCACATCTTTAAGGTCATCCAGGTTATGAATAAAGCAAATAAGATTTCTCTCCCAAATGTAACATTTGTATAAACCACAGCTCACAAACAAATATAAAGTCCTTATGTAGCCTTCAACTGTTTACTTCACACAGTGATGTTTTTTAACTTGAATCTGAATGTCTTTAGGTCTAGAATTCAGTCTCCAGTTCGGCCATAACTTCTAACCACTTCCTACCATGATCCAATTTATGTCCTTCATATACCCCTGTAAGAATTCGAGATCCTTGGTATAAAATACAGTGTCTCCATAAAATAAAATGTTTTATAAATTCAGTGTCTGGTCTCTCTGTACCAGCTGCTTTGAGGAAATAAAAAACAGACAATATCTATCAATAACTATACTGATGTTTCTCAAACAGCAAAGTCTGTTGGGAAAGATAATACAAAACATTTGAGAACATATAGTACTAAAATAGCAATAATTGTTCTATATATTTTACGGCTCTTTATACTTTAGCAAGCTATTTCACATTTACCACTACTGTGGGTTCTCTCAGGAATCCCATAAAACAGTCAAAAATAAGGATTATAGTTCCCATTTTTCAGATAAAAACACTGAGACCTAATAAGGCAAGTTGGTAAGTTCTCTTACCTCAGTTCACAAGACTAATCGCAGATGTAGCTCCACGTAGGGCTCTCAGCACCACATACAGTAGGCATTTCATAAAAATTCTGTGAATTAACAACAACAACAAAAAAGAATCTCTGGTCAACATAAATACTGCTTCACAAACATGAACAGAAGAAAGAGAAGAAGAGTGATCAGAATTCACAAGTCACACTGTATCATAACTGATATTTGTGGAATATGAGGAAACTAGATGCTATTTATGACCCCAAGACACTTGTGAAATGTAGGACAGATGAAAAACGTAAGGTACCTATAAATTTATATGTAAATATAATAATACCAAATTTCATGAAAAGGATCAGTGATTTTACTTTTACTGTTTAAAAATAAACAACAAAAATCAATTGACTTATTTAGTAGAAAGTGGGCTTTAAATATAAAGTTATAATATTTACAGTATTTACAATATTTATTGTAATATTATCTATAATGGCAAAATATTGGAAATTGCCCTAATACCTATCAATAGAAGCTAGTTGAACAAACTCTAGTACATCATCACAATGGAATATTACGCAGCTTCATAGGAACAATAAAGAGAACCATAATAAAGAGAACTAATACTGATGATCCTTAGGATGTTTTGTAAAATGAAAAAAATCAAGATATAGAAATATACATGTAAATAGATACACATAAACATATATACACATATAGATTTGTATTAAATATACATATATTAAAACATACGTAAAATGTGTATGTATAATTATAATACATGCACGTATGTGTGTGTATGTGTATATGTACATTGATGGTATACCATCAATAAAAAGATATATATGCACACATGGGATCAATAAAAAGATATATATGCACACATGTTTAATTACATTTGCAAAAAAATAAAGAAGAAACACTGTCAAGATAAACCAAACCTAATAAAAATTATAACTTTTAGAGTGCAAGCTGTAACGGGTTTTGACAAAATGTGAGTCTTTTATGAATATATTTTGTTACAGAGTTTTGACTTTGGAGTGAAAAAAATGATTTATATATTCAAAAAATTAATTAAAAAGCAATCTTCAAAAATCAAAAACAATTTGATATGAATGAACCTAATTGTATATCTAATTTGTGCCATATGCACAAAGAGAAAAAGACTCATTTCAAGTAATCTTAGAACAAAGAACAAGGCTTTGACTGAACACCCTTTGTAGTTTATTTTCCAAGAGCAAATAGAGCAACATGGTATATTGTCATCACAGTCACAGAAAATCCATTTCTTTTAGGAAAGTGATTTAGTCTTGGCAACAATGGAACAGGTAGAGAAGGAAGTAGCTGAGCTTAGGGAATAAGGACACTTAGTAGCATTATGTTTCCCAGTGGAAAAGCTTGAGATAATGAAAACTCCATGACCGATTAAATTTAGGCATTTCTCTCAACAAGGCTATGTAAGAATCACTATATGCATCTATCAGTGAGGTAACTAGCACTCATTTCTTTGATCCATTTGGAATACCACTTACAATGAGACTATTCTATAAATAGATTAAGGAGGTTACAGAAACTGGATTTAAGTCACAATTTTCATAAGCCTGGGAGTGACTGGAATATTATCTGTTAGATATTATTAACCCCTTCATCTTTACTGAACAGGAGGAAATGAATTACAGGGCAAGCTGAAAGAAAATTAGATCAGACTAAAGAACGTCTCTGAAACATAAGGATTAAATACTGGAATAGGGAGATTAGAGAAATTCTTTCCAAAACAATAGACTATTCATTTACTTGGAATTGAAGCCACAGTGAAACCCATCAAGATATGATGGAATATAAAATTTCTTACAATAAAATTTCCACAGTGGGGTTGGGAGAGATGTTAGCATTTACAAAATATAAACTAATATAGTGTTCTGAGCCAAAAGTACTCTGTAATTCTCAAGTTACTTTACTCAAATTTTGTGACAGCTTTATCTCATTTAAAAAAATAAAAAACTTGGTCTTAGCAAAATATATCACTAACTTGTGAATAGGATTTAACATACTATTGGAAAATTACAGAATTTAAAAAAGGTGAAATGTTTGATTGTCTTAAAATTGAAAATAAACACTATAGACTAGTAAAACCTGAATATATTTTAATTAGCAGTTTAAAATTTGCTTAAATACATTATCTCACATTTTAAGGAAATGAGAATACACAATGGACGGATAATATGTAATAATAAATGGGTATTCCATGAGAGAATTAGACAGTCTAGCATAATTTTCTCTTGCCTCCTCTAGTGGTTTTTGTGTGTGTGAAATATTCAAGACTGGGGAAACAGGGAGAACTGATAAAATTTAACTATTTAAGGAAAAATAATGAAGATAAGATTCAAAAGAATTCCTTTATTTACAAAGATAACCAGGAATACGTGTTCAACATATTGATGTAAGAGGTAAAGCAAAGGAAAAAGAGTCATGTCAAGAAACTGAATGAATCCTAGGAAAGAAATATTGCCAAGAGCTCAATTTTTATTTTTAATATGGCCTCATTATTTTAGACATGCTATTAAGTAGCTAAAAGTACTAGGAATTTTTATACATACTTATTTAATTTATTGAATTACTCTAGTCTACCTAAAGAGAGATGTTCTTTTTTCATTTTGTCCTTTATGTTTGAAAAGCCTTTAAAAAAGTATTCAGCTTTTTTTTTGTTTTTTTTTTTAGCCATCACAAGATTGCTAATAAGCAAATATCGGGACGTTGCATTTCATTCTAGATAAACCTCGAAGTGATACAGGGTTTCGAAGGCTGCTATCTAACCTAAAAAAATCAAATTTGGGATATTTTAGAAAGAATGGTTTTGCCATTTTCTGTTCATTAAAATTTTATTATTCCTATAACAGGATCAAAAGGTAGCACTGTCATTACACTCTGATTTGTTTACTAAGTTTTCTTTAGAAAACATAAAGTTATAGAAACCAATATTAAATCATAACCTATTGGGTTTTGTTAGAATTTTAGGTACATGTTTAATCTAAATTCTAGTTAATCTGACCTTTGATAGTTTTTCATTGGATTAATCTCCCTAAATTTTTGCCTCTTTTACCTGTGTAATCTCTATCCAAGGATTCTACGTGATACTAAATGGCTACAGATATGTTTTCCTGAATGAAATAGTCTTTCTGCCAGTTTATCTAAATGCCTGCTGTGAAATAATTATGAAACTAATCCTTCCAATGTAATGTTCAAGTCACAAAGAGTTTAATAGCTACAACAGAGATAAGTCAAAATAGGCATTATAAAATTTACTTGATAAAGTATCATAAAGTTACACAAGGAAAGAGACAAAATAAATTCCCCTAATGTACCGCAAATATCAACCACCACACACTACCTACAAGCCATATGTTTTTTCCATCTGTTCTGTTACCGTCAACTAAATTTATAGTATTTGGGCTATCAGAAGGATTGTCAAACATGAGCTGGGCATGATTTTAAAACCTAGGTGTTACTGTTAGTTGTGTTTTTTTTCTTTTATTTCTATTTTTTTTAAAGACGCTACCCACCTGTCTGCCCATACCACCATTGATGATATTTCTTAGGTTCAGACTAAGATTCCCTCCAAAATGTCTGAGGAATGTAAATTAGTCTTCAGGAAGCTTAGAATAGGCCTGGAGCCACTGCTTTCAATACTTTGAATGATGGCTACTGGGGAGAGAAGCTGGAATTTCTGAAGATAAATATGATCTTCTAAGTGAAGAAGTACTAGATTTGTGGACTTTGATTGTGGGATGATGGTGTGTGGTAGGCAAAATTCTAAGACGACCCGCCGCCCCATGACTTAAACCACTGTATAAGCATCTCCCCTTGAGTGGGAGAGGATCCGGCTGATTTCTTCCAGCCAATAGAATATGGCCAAGGTAATAAAACAGTCACGTCCTTGGATCAGGCTACATTATATGGCAAAGGGGATGGATAGTCACTCCTGTGATTACATTACCTTATATAAGACTCCAGTTTAGTGACTGAAGTGGGAGATTATTCTGCTGGCTTCGAAGAGGTAAACGGACATGTTGTAAGGAGACCTGTGAGTAGGAAGTAGCAAGGAACTACCAGGGCATCCAGGAGCTGACAGCAGCTCCCAGACAGCAAGGCAGCAGGGACTACAGTCCTACAACCACATGAAACTGAATTCTGCCAACACTACATGAGTTTGGAAGGGAACCCCAAGCTTCTGAAAAGATCATAGTTTGGCTGATACCTTGATTGCAGCCTGTGAAGTTCTGAGCAGAAGACTCTGAGCAGTAACCTTGAGAGATAATAGTGTGTATTATTTTAAATAGCTAAAGTTACGGTAACTTTTATAAAGCAATAGAAATGAATATACCACATGTAAAAAGAATTTCAACAGCTTCTAAAATGTAAGTAAGTAAAGCCAAGCAATGCGTCTTTCATGTCCTTCTGTCTCTAATGGGCTTTGGGAAAGAAGTCTTTAAGTATAAACAGAAATCCTCAGATGTATTTCTTTCTCTCCAGTATCTGGCCTTCGATACCAAAGAATATCGTGTATAGCTTTGAATTTTTCAAAATATTAAAAAGGCAAGTAGCTTTATTACGAGATAAACACTCTTGCTTCTTTTAAGACATGTTTAAATAATTTTTCCATGAAAATCACTTCGAATCAATCAAAATTTTATTTTTAAAGCTGTTAACGAAAATGTTAAAATGGGTTCAGAGAAGTTAGATGTAGTGTTTGTGAAATAGTTTGTGACATATATATGTGTCTTAAGAGCAAAACCACAGGTAGGTGACAAATACCATAAAACATACAGTATTTTGGTCAATATTTCCAGGAAGCAGTAGCACATATCCTTCAATGAACCTGGCACCAGAGATCACTATTTTTAAGACAGACTATCTATAAAGAGCCTGGTATTCAAAAGTTACTCCCAATAAGAATTCAATGAATAGGAAAAAGTACAAAATTCTCAAATTATGATGAGGAGATCTAAAAATACTTATTCCATGGTAGATTAGATTATGGTTTAGTGAACACTCACTCCCTACCCCTATTAAGCAAATTATTTCCCTCACCCTATTGATACTAGGTTTAGCCACATGACCTGCTTTGGACAAGGGAATATGGGAAGCCATGACAGTGTTTCAGCCCTTACGAGGCCTGGATGCTCTCAGCTTCCTTTCAGCCTCCACTTTGAGAAAAACTTGCCCCAGGTATCAACTGTTCCCGGGTTCCCAAATTGGATATGTGGACCACAGTTATGCCAGCTGTCTCACTGACCCAAGCCCAAAACCAAGCTGGCTGACCCACGAGTATGAGTATACTTACTCTTGTATGCCACTAGCATCCTATGGTTATTTGTTACACACATTACTATCACTTTGGATTTATAAAATGCCATTTGGTACAAGTTTTTTCAGCAAGTCTGTTAGATTAGTTAAATGTCCCAAATACCCCAAGATATCATGTACTATAAGATCAAAGACTAAAAAATGTATGATAATCACATACATATACACACTCCATACTTCTTATTAGTAATCTTAAGGGATAATTTAATTGAAGTTCTGAAGTTGCTACTTGTCTATAATGTAAAACCATCTATTATCAGTTTGATTAGTTGTCATGGTGTAATTAATGTCTTTTATTCATTCAATGGCATACAATTGTGTGATATTGGTCCTAGAAGTATTTCAAGGCACATATTTGCACCTGCATATGAAAGCCATCCTAGTTTAGCAGCATACTTTGAATTAGTCTGTTTACTCCTTTTCCCAATTGAATGTTATACGTGTATGTGTTCTGAGAAAAGAGTTTATGCATGAATCTGAATCCAGGGCATATTAAAAATGTAACTACCCTAGAGCATTTTACCTTAAATGTATTTCATTTTTTACATATGCTATAATTCCAACAACTTCATGTGGTGCATTTAAGTAGTAACTTTCCTTTAAACTTTAAAGTGAATAAAATTTCTTTATAAAATATTTTCCACAAGAATATTAAGTTTAAGACATGACAATTTAGCAATGTATTGTCAAATGATATTATTATTGTGAATTTCTTAACTTATTAATGGTGAAGGAGAGGTACTAACTAAACTCCTCTGGGTGATTTGATAGTCACTTTATGTTTTCTTTAGAGCCCAGTATAAGATGTATCAGATTTTTTAGTGTTTGATCTTATAGTACACGATATCACATACATATACACATAATCATATATATGTATACGTGTTTATAAGCATATATATGTACATATGTATATATGTGCATATGTGTGTATATACATATACACGTGTGTATGTGTATATGCCTGTGAACCAAGCCTAAAATAATCCTGGGTAAGAAATACATTTAACACTTCCTTTTAATTACATTTGTCAAGGTGAAGAAGGTGAGATAGAGAAGCTAAAGATATGATGAGCTGTACATGGAGGCAATGCAAATTCCATGGACCAGATAAAGTTCTCCCCAATCTTTTAGCTTTTATCAACTATTTTCAAAAATATGATTTTTAATTAAACATTTTTAAAATGTTAAAAATTATAAGTATTAAATAAATCAAGAAATTTACTTTCTCATTCTGTGGTAAATTATAATTTGAGCAAAACCTACTTGGAGAATTATTTTGTGAGAATAAATATTAAAGTCTAAGGGTCTCTTTTGTGGGTAAATTTACATAATTAGTCTTTCCCTGAACCTCTAAGCCACTCCTACTAACATCTATGTAGTTAAATATAGTGACTACATTAGAGACGGCGTAGGACCCAGTATTATGGTAGATTTTTTTTCCTGAGGGATGTCATATCTATAACTAGTTCTACTTCTTCATTTGTTTACAGAATACAATATCCCATGATGTATTAATATCCAGATTTTTTCCAAATCATGGGTTCATCTATATATACACACCTATGCATACAACATACACATATATACATACACACACACAGTGAAAGTTTAGCAAATGTGATAGTGTCAGCATAAATTGTGTGCACAGTAAGCCTGTGTGTCCTACTCATCTCCTTAAAGAAATCAATGATTTTATGCCTCCAGTTGTTCCTTAGTTCTTCAACTGTTCAATTTCTTTCATTATAGTTCTCTCAGAAGGGAACATTTCTTTGCCGAATGAGATGTTTGGAGTATGATAACCTAGCACACGGGAGTGATTTCTGCCTGTTGTTTTAAACTTATAACCACAGTTATTTTACACTGCATTTCTTCATTGGAATATCCCCTTTCCTTTCTCCTCTGAACATACTAGAGGTGATATGTATGTGTACATGTATGTATCCGTGTGCATGTGATTCATATATATATATATATATATATATATATATATATATATATATATATATATGCCTATGGAAGTGTGTGTGTGTGTCTTGAAAAGAATTCTTAAATCTCTCTTACTGGTATAAACCACTGATACGCTTGGTTTGGTTAAATTACCCCTGCCAGGTTTATTATCTCTCTTTTTCCCTGCTGTTAGCATGTGTAATTGTATGGTTTTAAGAACTTGAATGACTCACCATAAAGCAAGCTGAAAAAATAAGGGACAGATGTGTTTCTATGTATTTTTTGAGGGTTGCTAGGATGGGAACCCTTTCAGTTTATTTCGGAATCTAATCTCAGAGGTAGCTTTTTCCTTCTTAGCTTACCTCTCCTCCCCAATCCTCAACCCTCAACCACCAGAAGAATGGAATGCTCACACTGTAAATGCCACCCACCAACTTGAATGAGGGAGCAAACAATAATACAATGGCCACCCATCAACAAGAGAAATGATTATTGCGTTCTCCTGCAGTAAGGTTAAATGACGGGAAACCTTCCTATGCACAAAAGATAAAGCAAAGTGACTCCCTCCTCCTCTTCAAGTGATGATTAATAGGAGACAGCCTAACAGATCATTTGTGGTAAGAGATCATAAACAGGACTATGATTGTTGATCAGATTTCAAAACTTTGGTCTCGATCCTTTAACTGCATAGAAAAACCCACCCATGTTAACCTAACCAGAAGCAGGCAGGAGCCAAAAGTCTTAATGAGAGGTCAAACTGACACAGCAAAAGAGTTGAACTTTTACAGTTTCAGGGTCAAACAACTTGTCAACACAGCCAAATTCTTCCTTTAACAGCGGCCCAGTAAACTCAACACCAGTAGAAAATGGAACATAAAAGTGGCTGCTGGCAAAACAGTGTTTTATCTTTAAATGAGAAACATCTTAGTAATGAACTGCTAATTTATTTAAGCCATGTTATTATATTTTCAGAGGGAAGTGGCTTTCAGTTTGAGGGTGCAAGGATTCCTTATCTACCCTTGCCAATTTGGGGGCCTTTCGTGAGTCTCTTCTCTTACTTTCATTATTAGCCAATTGAAAAGAATACGGTATCCTTCATTGGATTTAATTAGATGCTAATTTAGAAGATCATGTTTAAGCCAGACAGTAAACTTTCTATAAGGCTCATTTGAACTGAAGACTATCTCTCATGATGAAGGAGACAACAAAGAAACTGGATCTAGCCTCTGTCTTCAACAGCACCTAAGATCTCCTTGAGTACATACAAGACACACACTTGAAGAAAATTTAGTAGTGTGCAACGTATGCTAAATGCAGCGCAAGCCATGAGAGAAAGGACACCTGCTGAAGGAGTGGTGGGAGTCTACTCCTACTTATAGGCTTTTAAAAGGGCATGGTCGCGATTGGCAGATTGCAAGAGAGAATGGAACAATCATATCATCAAGGCAAAGGGGTGTGAGTGAGCAAGGGAATGCTACAAATGGTTTATTAATGGAGTCAGCCTGGAAAAAGTATGGGCTAAAGATTTCTAGAACTGGGTTGCGTCACCAACAGAGCCCTAGAGGAAGTTAGTCAGTTCTAGGAACACCCATTTCTTCCTTTTACAAATGGATATACCTTTTATCTATCTCACAAGGCTGTCTGATTATTAAATTATTTATGTACCTTTTCAAATGTAAAAACCCTCTGCTGATATTATTAATTGCTTATGTCATAATTATTATAAAAGTACTAAATGTATCTAATAAAAAAGGAAAACAATATAGAAATATATAAAGTGCATAGTGATGATATTTTTTACTCTCATTTTCTACCACAGCCCCGGGGTAGGGTGATGGTGGACTGCTTACAACTAGATCTCTATTTGTTCTGTTATTTGCCTATGCTTATATAAGTATATGTATAATTATTATTTTACAAGAGTGGAAACTGTTGCTCTGAATTTGCTTTTTTCACTTAATGATACATCATGATTATATCTCTGGTCATCTCTGAATATTCATTTACATGAACACTCTAATTAGTTTTACCTGTACCTACTGATTATATATATATAATTTATATCATTAAGTACATGCATTAAATGTTAAAGTAAGCATTTTTATGAAAGGACTTCTTTAAGATAAAGTCCAAAAAGTAGAATTCCTGGTTAAAATATATGCAATTTTTAAATTATGATAGTTATTATATGTTCCTTTAAAATGCTAGAACAATCTGTTAACCAAAAAAAAAAAAAAAAATCCAGGGTATGAGAATGCCATTTTTATAACATTACCTTTAATATTTTTAAATAAACTTTTACTTTAAGATAATAATAGATTCATGAGTCTTTATAAAAATAATAATAATACAGAGATCCCCTAATACTCTTTACCCAGTTTCCTTCAATGGTAACATATTTCACAATATTGTCCAATTATCACAACCAGGATATTGACATTGATAGTTAAGATACAGAGCATTTCTATCACCACAAGGATTCCTCATGTTGCCCTTTTATAGCCACATCCATTTCCTTCCAACCCCCAACCCCTCTCATTAACCTCTGGAAACCATTAATCTGTTTTCCATCTCTATAATTTTGTGATTTCAAAAATGTTATATAAATGGAATCATACAGTATGTGACTTTTTGAGAATGGCTTTTTTCACTCAGCATAATTAACCCTGAGATCCATCCAGGTTGGAACATTAATAGTTTTTTTGTCCTTTTCATTGCTGAATAGTATTCCATGGTATGAATGTATCACTGTTTAACCACTGCCCTATTTGTTTCCAGATTTTGACAATTATGAATAAAGCACTTCTAAAACTATGTTAAATAAAAGTGGGGGGAGCAGACATCCTTACCTTGTTCTTGTTCCACTCTTAGAGGGAAAGCCTTCAGTCTTTCACCAGTAGGTAGAACGTTAACTGTAAGGTTATTGTAGTGTAGGTAGAGTTCTTTTTCAAGTTGAGATAATTCCACTTAATCACATCTTAGAGTTCTTATCGTGATTGGGTCTTATCAAATGCTTTCTTTTGCATCAGCTGATATAATCATATGATTTATCTTCAATAGTTTGTTAATGTGGTGGATTACATTGACTGATCTTCAAATATTGAACCCAACCTTGCACGACTGAAATAAATCCTACTTGATCATGTTGTATAAATCTTTTTGTACATTGTTGATTCTATTTGCTAACATTTTGTTAAGGATGTTTTGTGTCTAAGTTCATCCTAGATATTAGTCTATAGTTTTCTTTTTTTTGCATTGCCTTTATCTGGTTTTGGTATTGGAGTAATCTTGGACTAATAAAGTAAGATTGGAAGTATTCCCTTTTCTTCTACTTTTTTCGGATGAGACTGTGTAAAATTGGTGTTAATTTTTTTTTTTTAAATGTTTGGTAGAATTCTTCAGGGAAACCATCTGAGCCTGGAAGTATCTTTTTGGGAAGTTTTTAAATTTCAAATTTAATTTTCCTTAGTTATGGAACTATTCAAATTACCCATTATTTGTTGGGTGAGTTGTAATAGTTTGTGTTTTTCAAGAAATTGGTCCATTTCATCTAAGTTGTCAAATTTGTGTTTATAGAGTTGTCTGTAGTATTCCCTTATTATTCTTTTTATGACTGCAGGGTATTCAGTGTTATTACCTTTTCTATTCCTGATATCGGTAATGTTTCTTCTCTTTTTTGACAGTCTTTCTAGAAGTTGGCCAATTTTTTTGATCATTTTGAAGAACCAGTTCTTTTATTGATTTCCTCTATTGTTTTTCTGATTTCAATTTCATTGATGTCTGCTTATGTGTTTTATTTTCTTCCTTCTTTTTACTTTGGGGTTTTTTGCTCTTCTTTATCTGGGTTATTGAGGTTAGAATGTAGATGGTTGATTTGAGACTTTTCCTCTTCTAACGTATGCATTTACTGCTGTAACTTTTGCTCTCAGTACTGCTTTCTTTAGCTAAGTCCTACAAATTTTGATATGCTGTATTTTCATTTTCATCCAAAGATCTTTAAATTTCCCTTGGGACTTGCTCTTTGACCTATGGATTATTTACCAATGTGTTTAGCTTCTAAATGTTTGGAAATTTTTCTATTATTGAGTTCTAATTTAATTTCATTTTGGTCAGAGAAAACAAAAATTCAATGCTGCTAAATTTGCTAATATTTGCTTAATGACCTAGAATATTGTCTATCTTGGTTATATGTTCCAGATAGCACTGTTTTTAATCTTTGCAAAATATATAGGTAAATATGAATCTCAAATTTAAACTGATATTTTAAAATTAAATATGAATTTTATATGGTCATTAACCTTTTATAATACTTATGCTGGACATATATGTTCTTTATTCATTTTTAACTTGGGTGTTTGATTTTTTATTGATGTACAAGAGCTTTATATGTTAAGAATACCGGGCCTTTGTCAATACCGGGTCAAATATTTTTCCCTGTTGTTAGTTGGTCTTTCAATATTGTTTACTGTGTTTTTTCTATATACAAATTTAAACTCTTAGGTATATTAATTTATCAATATTTCCCTTTGCATCTTTGTTTTCATGTCATGCTTAGAAAGACTTTCTGTATGCTTTTATAAAATTATGTACATTTTTCTATGATTTTTTTATCATTACGTTTTTACATTTAAACTTGATTCACCCATAATATTAACAATAATAATTTTATCACACTTCTATGGATAATGCATAAATAATTCAATACTTGATTTGGGAATAATTCATATCTATATTTGAATAGAACAGTTTTTTTTCACCCGTTAAATACAGGAAACAACTATCACTTAATGTGCAGTTTAAATATGCCAGAAATTTGTTAGGCAGTTTATGTTCTTTGATTTAGATCTCTCAACCACTCTGAGTTATAGGCTCCCCATTTGATGAATAAAACAGAGGCTTAAAACATAAAGTAATCTGATAGAGTTGGGACAGAGTTGGGATTCAAACCCAGGCATGTCTAAGTCTAACTTCCAAACCTGTGATCTTTCTATCGCACTCCTTGGCTCAGACATTTGACATGTAAAAGGCACGGTGAGCGATAAAAAGAGTAACAAAATTTAGTCACCACCCTCACAGAATTATTAATATGTTACATTTTAATGGTGGTTTATAATTTTCAAAGCACACTGGCATTCAACCATTTATTGACTACTTTCTACATACCAGGCGCTGTGACTACTGGTAAGATATAAAGTGCAATTAGTCATTGTCCCTTGTGAGCTACACTATGTATGTTTTCATCCCCATTTTTTAGAATACGGCCATAAAATACAGGCTACGAGTATGCAGTTCATTTGCCTACATTTGCACAATTTAAAACTGCCAGAGAGATTTCAAACACAGATCTTCATACTTCTACTATACAATAAGCACCTTCACTGGGGCGGGCGGGCGGGGGGTAGGGGGGCGGCGGCAGGACGCGGGGCTCAGCTCACTTCAATGCGATTCTGGAAGCTCCAAGGAGAAGACACTTAGGAGAAGAAATGTGAAGCTACTATGAAAGCCTTCTCAGACTAAGGAACATGCGACCTGAACCCTGACTGTTCTTTTCCTGAGTCCTTCGGGGGTTAGGATACTCTAGGATTTTGTCAGTCATCCTTTCTGGTGATGCGATTCAGGCTTTGTCAAAGACAAGTATTTTTATTTGCTGATATTTTTAAAAGCAGTTAAAATAAATTGCTGATTAAAGCTTATATTTTAACAGTTTTATTGAGGTATCATTCAAATACCATATAATTCACCCATTTAAAATGTAAAAGTCAATGGTGTTGAGTATATTCGCAGGTGGATCACCAGCTCCACAATTTTAGAACAATTTTATCACCCCCACAAAGAAATACTGTACTCCTTTGTTATAACGCTGATAGCTGCCCTGCCCAAGGCAACCACTAATAACGTCTTTTGACTCTGTAGTTTTTCCTATTTAGCATATATCATACAAATGGAATCATACAATATGTGAAATAGCTGATATTTTAGAGAGAGTAAAATATTTCACCTGAAGCCTGATTTTTTTTTAAAAAAAAAGCAATGTATAAGGTACATAAACATCATAGACATTGTTATAACATTATAATTTATTAAGTATCAAGGGATCATGAAGAATGCTTATAGCAAACCTTGTTCACTTGCTGGTGAGTATCTCTCTGCCTCTGATTTCTTGGTTGACTCATGTTCCATATATGAACATTACAACTTGTTTCATCGTAAGCAAAATCTCTGATTATGTAAATATTCAGGGCTTTTTTCTCTCCCTTAAGCTGAATATCATATTTGTTCACATTTCTCCTCTGCTACTGCTTCCTCTACCACCCATCCCCATAGAATTTTAATTTGGAGGAATTTGAGACTGTCTTTCCCACATAATTTCTACTCCTCTTTAAATATTGATTATCATTAGCAACAAGGGATGCCTTCAAGTCAGGAAAAGAACAGTTGAAAATTGTAAACAATCCTGTTTATTGAAAGTTAAGAGTGCTCAAGCTCTGTTAATATGCCCTCAATTGATCTTCTAAAGATGCCAAAGTATACTTAAGAAGCAAGTTATCATCCAGATGCAGTTACATGGTTTTAGAATGCTTTGATTTCATTCTCTCAGCAAAGGTAACCCTTGCCCAGTTTTTAATAAGGCAAATGTATAACTCAGTAAGATCTGAAGGAAATGTAAAAACCCATATGACCACAACAATCAAGTTATATAGACCCTCTCCATTAATCACTCACTGTTCTGATATCTACTGTTATAGATTACTTTTGCCTGTTCTTGAGTTTCATATACACCGAATCATATACTCCTGTGTCTGGCGGCTCCTATCAACATAATGTTTTTGAGATTCATCTATATTGCTGTTTGAAACAGTAGGTGATTTCTTTTTCATTGCTTATTGGTATTTCATTGCATAATATTCTTGTATGAAATATCTCATACCATTATATGAAATATGTAGAAAGTTACCTGCCCATTCTGATCAGCATTTGTACTTTTTCTATTTGGGGACTATAATCAATACAGCTGCTACAGATAGTCTTGTGCAAGTCTTTCTGTGGACGTGTGCATTCATTTTTCCAAAGTGGTTGTACCATTTTACAGTTCAACTGGTGAGTTCATTATATATTCTGAACACAAGGCCTTTTGTCAGATGTATGTATTGTGACTATTTTCTTCCTATATGTAACTTGCCTTTTTATTTTCTTAATGAGGTGTTTTGGTAGGTTGAAGTCCAGAATTTCAGAAGATGAAGTTAAAGCTCATTTTATTGACGTTTGTCTTCTATGGTTATTGCTTCCTCCGACCTATCTGAGAAGACCTTAGTTCTCCCTAAGTCACACAGATATTCTCCTACATGTTCTTCCAAAAGCTTTTTTGTTTTAGCTTTTCTGTTTATGTCCATTATCCACATTGAATTAATTTTTGTGTGTTATGTGAGACACAGGTTAACATCCATTTTTGCCATGTGCAAATGCAGTGATTTCAGAATCATTAAAAAAACAAAACAAAACATCTTTCCTTTTTCTATTGTCAGCATTTAAGAAAACCAGTGGACAATTAAAATATAGGTCTAATGATAGACTTTCTATTCTGTGCCATTGATGTCTCTGCACATTCTTATACAAATATCATGCCCTTTTAAAAAAAAAATTTAATTAATTAATTAGTTTCGAGTGTACAGTACATTGGTTAGACATCTCTACAGTTCGTAAAACGATCTCCTCCAATTACTCCCTCCCTCCCCTGGCCCTCCACCTAGCCATGTGCTGTTATTACAGATTAAAGTAAGTCTTGAATTCAAGTACTGTGAGTCCTCATACTTAGTTCTTTCTCAAAATGGTTCAGCTACTCTAGGTTCTGTTTTGTCATATTTACAATTAAAATGCCAATTTTTAAAAGAAATAATTTTTGGGGATTTTTATTATAATTGCATTGAACCTAAAAATCAATTTGAGAAGAGTTGACATCTCAACATCCCTAAATCTTTAAATCTATAAACATGGTATAGCTCTGTCTTTATTTAGCCTTCTTTAATTACTCTCAGCAATAATTTTCAGTTTTAAGTGTAGAGGTCTTACACATATTTTGTTAAACTTAATCCTAACTATTTTACATTTGTGGTGGCATTGTGAATAGCATTGATTTTTGTAATTTAATTACCAACTGTTTGCTGCTATACAAAAATATATTTATTTTTGTATAGTGACCTTGTATCTTGTATGTTTTTCAACTTTGCATTTTTAATAGTAATTTGTAAATTCTATGTACATAATCATGTCATCTGAAAAGTTTAATTTCTTCCTTTCCAATCTTTATGACTTTTTGTTTGTTTGTTTCCATGTACTGATTTGGGCGTATAATGTTGGATAAAAGTGATGAGAAGAGGCATCTTTGCCTTGTTCCTAATCTTAAGAGGAAAACATCCATCATTTCATCATTTAATAAGGTTTTATCTGATTGAGGTAGTTCCTATATACTTCTAGTTCACTGAGAGGTTATACCAACAAATCAGTGTTGAATTTTGACAAATGCTTTCTCTGCATCTCCTGTGATGATCATATTTTTTATCCTTCCATTAATTTTACTGACTTTTGAATATTAAAATAACTTTGCATTCTGTCAATACATTCTATTTGGTCTTCTGTTATTATAATTCTTATACGTTACTAGACTCGATTTGCTAATTTTTTCATAAGGATTTCATAAAGACATTTTATTTTCTTAAAATGTCTTTAAAAGATTTGGTTATTAGTGTTATACTGATATCATAAAAATGAACTGAGATATATTTCTTTCATGTCTATTTTCTGATATAGTTGGTATTCATAGTGGTCTTATTTGTTCTCTACGTGTTTAATAGAATTTATAAGTAAAAATAACTAGATCTAGATTTCCCTTTGAGGAAAAGATTTGGGTAATAAATTCAGTATGTTAAGAAATAACAATGCTATTCATATATTCTATTGCTTCTTATGTCAGTTTTGATCAATTGATTTTATCAAGAAATTTGTCCATTCCATCTAAGTTGTCAAATTTAATGGCATAAAGTTGTTCATAATATTTCTTACTCATTATTTTACTGTCTATAAGATTTACAGTGATATTTGATAGTTTGTTTCTGATACCAAAAATTTGTCGTTTCTGTTTTTATGGATCATTGCTTGCTAGACATTTATTAAATTTAATCTTTTTAAAGAATCTCCTTTTGACTGTTAATTTTCTCTACTATTATTCCATTTTTTATTTCCATTTAATCTATTCTTTTTTATATTCTTGAGATGAAAATTTAGTGTTAAGATAAAACTTTTGATTTTTTCTATATAAACTTTAAGTGCTATATATTTCCCTGTAGGATTATTTTATCTGTAGCCTATGCATTTGACATATTGTACTTTCATTATCTTTTAGTTAGAAATATTTTCTAATTTCTCTTGTGATTTCTTCTTTGGCCCAACTGCCATTATGAGAAGAGTTCTATCCATTTTCTTTGCCTCATTTCTTGCAGGCAGAAGAAAGAAAGCAGGAGACACAGGATAAAAAATTTATTCAAGAGGAGGAGATTATTAGCCAGTATTTAAGTGTCCACTGTATGTCAGGTCCTGGCCTTGTTGTAGGTAGAATACTCACCAGTGTTCTGTGAAGTCTGTTATGACCAGTACAGTCCTACAAAACCTGAAGCAGCTCAGAGTGAATTTGGGGACCATGAAGAATCCATTGATGGCCATGATATTGTACTACGATGATCCTAAAGATGTTGTGTCAGGTGACAGTAGCACTGTTAGCAGATCACAGACCCAGATACCCACAGATTGGTATATATAGTCATAGTTTTTAAAATTAATGTTACTGTTTTAAAAATTGTTCCTTAAGTAGAAACAACAAACCAGCCATGAGAGTACCATCTTCCTGGTCAAAAGGCATCAAGTTTTGAAAACTTTACCCTGATTAAAAAAGAAATTGGAGATTCTAAGTCCACTGTAATGCAAGTCAGACTTGAGAACAAATTATAAGAAATACAATAACTGGAAGTTACTATTAATGACCTGGGAAGCTCAAATTTTTACTTAGGTTTAATAGATTTTCAAAGAGATTAAATTTAACATTTATGACAAGTTAATCTAACGGATGACATTATAAGAAAGACTCAGAATTTAGAAGAAGCACCAAAATACATTCAATTTCAAGTAGCTACAACCAAAATTGCTTTCAAAATACGTCATAAGAATGAAGAACAACTTTAGACAGTACTAAAAGATGCTTTAGATGAACATTCTCATCTTCAGGGAAGCACAAAGCTGCTTTCACAAGAATGCTAAAGAATAAAAAAGAAGAGCAAATAAACTTATTGAAAAGAAAAAATATCAGAAAAGTCTAAAGTGAAATTGAAAAATATCCAAATGGTAAAAAAAAATCAGATTAAGCTTTGAGGTGAACATATGCTGTTCCTGAAAAAGGCTGCTGTCCTTAGCAAGATCTTGGAACTGGATATAATCAATTATATCTAAATATAATAATTATTTTATGTTCTAATAATTATATTATTAGAACAAATGGAGATCACTTAGAAGATCAATCCAAAGGAGTTTTGAAGAAACTGATTGATACAGGTGAGTTAAACTCTTTAAACTTTTGAAGAAAACACAAACCAAATGTACATAAATTAACTGAGTAAAATAATTGGTGCAGTTAATGATTATATTAAAAGTCATCAAACTGAGATAGCTTACCTGCAGTCAGATAGAGAGTAGAAATTTCAATTCCTTCCTGAACTGTATTGAGAAAATGCATTTTCACTAAATATCCAATTTAGAAAGAATTTACCCTGGAAAAATAGAAGAGAATCTTTTCAAGGAAGATGAAAAGATCATCCATCCATGTAAAGAGCTGGAAATTCATAATATTCAAAATTCTTTCAGAGAAGAATTTTGATTCTTTAATAAAGAATCACTATTATTAAATCCAATTTTTTTATCTGAGAGAAAGCCTGTTAACTTAGAAAGGAAAACTGCATATATGAAATAAAAAGTTCCCGAAGAAGAATTTAAATGCCTCAAAAACTATCCTTGATGTGCCTGGTGTTCTGAATGGGGCATCGGGCTGCCAAGGACTACCGGGGAATCCTCTGGACAATCAGGTCCCTGCAGAAGGAGGAACATCAGGCTGTGATGGGATCTGGGGCCCAGTACCAAGTCTGGACCAGATACCACCTCCGCGGGATTAGGACAACAGGAGCAGGATCTCTCCATCTAGCCAAACTGGGCCTGATGCAGCAATTTCTCCATAAGACAGAGCTCGCCTGAGCCCTTCTCACACTACCAGATAATAGGAGCTGCGTTTAGTTCAATCTCTGCTCTGCCCCTCTCTACATACACACAACTGCTGGCTGAGAGTCTTCCACCTCACCCTCCCATCAGAGGGATCCTGGGTGGCGGGGATTTCAGAGAAGAAAAAACTGAGAGGGAACATCTCAGGAATCATGTCCACCAAGGGGCTTCTCTGCTTCTCTGGCCTACCACATTCTCTATCAAAAAGAAATGTCTCTACAGCAACAATTGAATTTAATCTTCTGCCACACAAACAAGAAACAAATTGTGGATCACCCTTTGAGCTGATCCTATCTCTCAAAGAGTTGACTTCTGAAAATCCAGAGCCACAGGAAGACATTTTTTTTTTTTTGGTCTCTCCAATAAAATAATTGATTTTTTTATCCTAGTTTTGTTGCTAATAGCAATTAAGTGATAATACAGTGGCGCAAAATGAAGGCATTACAATTTTTAAGATAACTTTTTTAAGTAGATTACTTTAAAATGAATCGTAAAAGTTAATTGCTTCCATTTTATTCTATTTGTAGACACTACAGTTAATGTACGCCTTCTTTTTGACAAGTTTACTGAAATATTCCAGAAACACACCAAGAATTTTTGTTTTCTAAGCCACTTAAGAGTTCATTATAATTCATATTCCTTTGACTATATTTCTTTCCCTGGGCTCTGACTCCATTTCCCAGATGACAAATCAAAAGACTTTTATCTTTTACTTCTTTCATACAAAACCATTCTTCATTTCCTCTTAACTGTGAGGAATCCTCTTTCATTCCTCCAGACCAGGAGACCCTACCCATCTCTCAGGCTCTTTCTTCCATATTGCAAGCTAAAATTCCTTTTATGGTGCATCAACACATTATAGTAGACCATTCTAATGGATTTAAATTTAAGTGGACTACTTACATCTCAAAGAAATCTCAGAAGAAAATCTTTCATCTTGATATATCCCAAGAAAGGTAATTTTTTGACAAAGCAGGCAAAAAAAATGTACTGAGTGGCCGAAGGTGGGCTTATCTGTAATAAATAATTCACTCTCAAATATTTGAGAGTTTACCATGTTTAGCATTATTTTTATTAAGATAGCATATTCTCGCACATTAATAATACCATCGATCAAAAGTTATCTGTGCTCTAAATATAAAGCTACTATTCAAAATTATGAAACTGAAGTTGTGAAAATGATCCCAAGTTAGGTGATGTTGGTTAAGCTGCTTAACCTCTCTGAGCCTCCAATTCCTTATCTGTGAACCAGAGATCATGATGGTCACCCACTTCTTAGGATCATCCTGAGGCTCAAGAGTAATAATATTATCCCTCTCACACACTCTGATCCAGCCATATCAACTCACTTTAAATCTCCTAGCTTTTAGAAATACTTTTGCCGGAATGTTCTTTCGCCTCCTCCTCCTTGGCCTATCAATGTCCTAATCACTTGCAAAGGCCTAATTCAAATGTAAATAGTCTGCCAAATCTTCCCTCACCCATCCCAGAAGCAGTAGCAGTAGTAGCTGCTGTCTATGACCCCCAACCCTTGTATTGTGTGCAAATCTCAAGTAAAGTCTGAATAGTGATACAACTACCTGTTTCCATGACTGGATCCTTCACTAGGTTTGTTAATTCCACAAGAATATGCAAATGTCTTAGTCCTCTTTGTATCTACCACTCTCACATTCCCAGGGCCTACCACACAGCTTGATTCATATTTGACATTCGATAAATATTTGTTGACTGATGAAGCTGTGTCCTTATTCCTAGTACCAACAGATGTCTAAATCAACCTGCTGACTAAAAAAGTACAGCCCATTGTATAGAAATTAGAGCAACAATGGCACCAGTTCTACCACTACAGCTTCCACTTGTCACAGCTATCAGAAAATCAAGATGCTATTTCAGTAGCATATGGGACTATTCCCAAACCAAGAATTTTTGACGGACTCCATCCTTGTTGGATTGCGTAACTTGCTGTTGACCCATCTGCATTTCGGCAACTAGATCCTCCTTAATAATTCAGCTGCATTAATTTTTCCATATTCAGGGTAGTGAGTATTCTCTCTCTAACCTCACTATTTGGGGTTTGTGAAATAGGATATTCGTATTAAAACCAACAAGAATTTGTGGTTACATGGCTTTCAGTATACCAGGAACGGAGTTAGCGTTTTTAATGCGCCTCGACCCATGTTTGTATACCTCCACTGGATCATGTCTCGAATAAATTTCCTGAAATCTAGGTATTCATCACAGACCATAAAGTAAAATAAATTAAATTATAATTTATTTCTGGGTAATAAGTAAGCTGAGGATGATGTATTCCATCTTTTGATGGAATGCAAATTTACCATTAAAAGACAAATTCTTCACTTCCAAAGTTTGAATAGGGTGGTGCTTTAAAAAGCATTCCATCTGGTTAAATTTAGGGTGCTGAAAAAAGCCCACTATAAGAATATTCTCTGGCTCTGGACCCATAACATTTTTACTTGATTATGAACTGGATTCATTTTCATTTACTTGAAGCACATCCACATCGCTATTTTATTTCCTTCTGCAACAAGGCAAAGTTGTCACCATACATGTTGACTTTGGTAATATTGTCTTCTCTGAATAATGCATTTCAGATGCATTATTGCCAGTAAAAGAAAAGCCTGTCTGTACTGGCTGACATTTTTAAAAGATATTTCTAAAGTCTTTACTTATATTTTTTTCTTTTACTCATCTACCGGTCCTTTTCTTCTCAGCCTTATTCTTCTTTTCTTTCCTACCCTGCTCTCCTACCCCACCACCTGCTCCCTGAATCTTGCCATATTGAGGTTCGATCAATAACCTATCTCAGCAGTTACAATGCTCTTTATAACCTTCATCACAGGATTCGTATTTACTATAAATAAATTATAGAATGATAGAACAAATGAACAAGTCAACAAATGAACCAAGAGCCCAATACCTTCTACCTGCTGACTGATGGGTCAGTAATATCACTGGTTTGTCTATCTCTTTTATACAGGTGTTCAAAAGGTTTGTGAACAGACACCACACATATTATAAAGGGGAAAATGAGGCCAAATATAAAGTAAATGAAAACACTGAAAATATCTACCTTGCTTTATCAACAGTCCTGCCAAGAAATTAAATAAATTTCTGAAGCCCAACCAGCTGGACAGTACAAATTTAGGGGCTCTTCAACAGGAGAAAAGAAAATGAAGAGCTTCATTGAAAAATTCAAAGGTAATAGACAAATCTGGTAAAATATAAAGAAGTAAACTGGGACCTAATTTAGAGCGACAAAGAAGTTCAGAGATGACTCCATCCACATGGACTAGAAGCCTATTCTGATTCAAGCACCAATGTCCATCAATATAAAGGCAAAACTTAAAGATTGAAGTAGGTTTTAAAATAGCCTGGATGGACATTAAGGTCTAGCATTCCTAAGCTACAAAAGCCAGCCACGTCTTCTTTATTATGTTCTATGAAAAGGCTATAAAGATGACTGAAGAAAACAAAGTGATATTTGCATTAAAGTAGCTGTTTCAATCTTCATCGATTCATCTGTGTGCTGCATTTACAATATGCAGGCACTGCGCTCTCTGGTAAGGGTACAATGGTGAGCTCAGCAGATATGGTCCCTGTTCTTACAGAGCCCAGCATGTTAAAGAGTACTTACATGTCAGGCCCTGTTCTAAGTACTTTACGTATGTATTAACCTATTAAATCCTCAGAATCCTATGAGAAATAGGTACTGTTATATTCCCCATTCTACAGTGAAGAAAACTGAGGCATGGAAAGTAACTTGCTCGGTGTCACATAGCTACTTAAGTGTTACAGCTGCACCTTGAACACAGGCCGTTTGACTCCATCATTAATGCTGTCACCACTAGCCCTTACTGAATTGTAAGGAGAGAGAGACATCAATCCAACAGTCTTTCAAATCAGTGCATAATCACAAAGTGAGATAACGGCTAGAAGCAAAAAAGGGAGCGGGGTTCTAAGAGAACACAAGGTAAAGAAGCCTGATCTGGTACGGAATGTCGGTCAGTCAAAGAAGTGACACTTGAGGCCTGAAGACAGTGTAAGTAAACCTGGCGTCAGGGATCAGTGTGTGAAATCCCTTTGGTAGGAGGCAGCATCGTATGTATGGAATGTAAAATGAGACCAAAGTGGTTGGAGGGCAGAGAGTAAAGAGTAGTGCTGCAAGGTGAGGATGGAAGGGTGGAAGGCCGGTTCTAACGGAGCATTAGAACGTCAGAGTCACATCAGTCTCAATTCTAAGTATAATAAGAAGCCAATGAAAATTTTAAGCTGGTGAGCAACAGAAGATGTGATTTTGAAAAGTCATTCGGGCTGCCATTTGGAGAAAGACCTGTGTGGGTGTAGGGCACCAGTTACACGGCCCTTGCAGTGGTCTAGGTAAGAACTAATAGTAATTATCTCATGAAGCCCCAAATTATCTTTGTCTCTGTTGACCAGAAATAAGAAGTCTTATTCTATATATTATCTCTTCTAACTTAAGTAGCTTGTTTTTCAAAGTCTCACAACTTAGCTGCTAGACAACTAAGTTGAACAGTTTAGAAGGTCAATAAGAATATTACTCAGAAACTGATGCATTACCTATTCAGATTGATTCATTTACAGACCTTCCCATTCAGATTGATTCATTTACAGACATGGGTGCTTAGAGAAGACACAAGCTAAAGTCTTCAATTTGTATCAGAGATTCTCTACTCCTGAAAGAGACTAAATAAATTATTATAACAGGCAAGCCAAGAAAAACCAAAAACTCTCTCTGTCACAACATAGACGATATGGTATTAAGGAAGAAGCCTGAATTTTGGAACCATATAGACTTGCCACTTTTTAGGTTTATGACCTTGAACAAATTCCTCAAGCTCTCTTTGTCTTAGTTTCTCAACACATAGAGATATTAAAACCCACCCCATAGAGTGGTTGGTTATAAGAATTATAAATGGTATGAATTACTTACCTTGGATGTGTTAGTTGCTCAGTAAATGCCACCTGTTATTGGGCTCAATTATTTGTTATTGATTGGTTTTCTGGATCCACCCATTTACCATTTATTTAACAATTTCTTGAGGCTTTACTATGGACCAAGCACAAAGCTAGGTGTTTAGGGATAACTAAACAATATGATGTAGGTGCTGTCATCAATAAATATGTCAGACATATCCTACTTCCTCTTTTTGAACAAAACCCCAATTTTGTTGTGGGAGAGAGAATATGCTTAACCCAGTATGAATCATGATCATGTAAGGCAACTATTAAGAATCCCATTCCCCTTGGCCAGTGACCGGTGAGAAAGATATTCTTCTGGTCAATGAGATCTAAGTCAAAATAGCCTTGGGAGACTTCTGGGAACAATTTTCTTCCATGACAAGAGAGATGGGAGAAGAGAAAGGCCTTCCTTCCCTCAACCCTGTTTCCTGCTTTAAAAAGATGCTTAGAGCTGCAATAATTCATCTTGAGACCATGAAGGAAGACACTGTTAACTTATTGCATATGATGAAGCAGAAGGATCAAAGGATCCCAGATCTTTGGTGATACTGTCGAATTGCAAAGAAAATCTGGAACCACCTGCTAAAGACCTATCATTCACTAACAAGTAATGAATATTGGGATAGAAGCCTGAAGACAGTGGGTACATTAGGAAGCAAGCAATAGAATTATTACTCATGCCTTCATTCATTAATAAACGTTTATTAAATATTCATCCAGCCAACCTCCACAGTCTTCCATAGAATCCATCTGTCCTCTGTGGAAAAGAGATGTAACCCAAAGGGTATAGGAGCAAGCCATGGAGTTGCATTGCCTGAGCCAATTATTCTGTCATTCTGTTAACAGCTACCACTCTGCTCCTTCAGGATGCAAAGAAGTAAAATCCCTTTTCTAGAAGCAAAATCCTCATTGCTCCATTTCCACAAAGAGGGAAATTAAACTCTTGTCTGCAACTAAGAGCTGCATTTCAAGAAAGAAACAGCCAGTATTTTTCCAGCAAAAATTTTTCTCACCACAGCAGAGAGGCCTATGCCCTCAAAAGATTATAGAATTTTCAATGTTTGGCCACCATAATAAACAATACTCTTTCCATTCTGTTCCAGGATGTTGCTGGGGCAAAACCATTTAGTGGTTCAACTCATTTGTTTTATTCTTAAATAAAGTGTAAGTAAACATCCAATAGAATTTGACAGTTTCCTTCCATGAGTGTGCTGTAAAAATTGCAGCATTTCCATAGGAATGTGATTAATGTCAAGCATTGGAGCCAATGGGGTTGCTCTCCTGCTGCCTGTCCACCTGTCCACTGCCAGGTGAGCATATCCAGCCACTATTCCCTGTGTCTGACTGCCAGATGATGCTTTCCTGCTGATCTGTCCACGTGCGTGGTGGTATCTTCATAAGATATCACCACCTGTTAAGAACTGACTCCTTAACACTTTCTTTCAAGTATATTTTGTTTACTTTGAACTTGATTTGTAATAAAAGTGCCATAAAAGAAGTACCATTTCCTCAAGGAGTCTCATGGCAGAATTCAAACCCCACTGAGAGCAGCAATCAATGATGGAGGTGATCAAGACTGAATCCAGATATTTTATTACAACAAATAATAATTGTTCGCTTTACCATTTCACTTTCAAAATCTCCATTTAATCTATGTGATAAGCCAAGAAGCTATTATTATTCTCATTTTCTGATGAATCCACAACTCTGAAAGCTTAATCACACGCTCAAGCCTCAAGCTAGCTAAGACTAGAACCTAATCTTTACTTCCCAAACCTAAGCTGTATCACTTGCGTCTAAATAAAACAACACGAAAAACTCTGGACTTTTTTTTAGTTCGTTTTTAGAAAAGAAAATTGTTCGCCACATGAGAAATCCAGAATGGGTCACAGAGAAGGAACACAGAAAGATGTCTACCACACAGAAAAACAACAGGCATAAAATATACACTGGGGATAAGTTCTGAGATCCATGTTCTCACCTGAAACCAGGAGTGATTTTGATATTATCTCTACCCAAGTAAAAATCACTGCCCTATACAAATTAGCATTTTACCAGCCAACTGAGATGGGGCAGAAACAACTGGTCTGCAGTCAGCCAGAAAGAAAAACAGCAGCCAAAGTACACAGTGTTACTTTTCCCACACTGAATGAGGCATTAACTTCCAAGTCTCTGACCCTTTAAATCTGTGTGACAATAATTAATGGGAGAAAGATAACTAATATTTCGGTTTGCAATCAGAGCCTAAACTAATAAGAACACAGGTTACGTAAGGAGACATGAGAGTCTCACCACTTCTTGCATTTGTTTCCGGCAGGTGAGGCATTAATTTCTTTTTCACTATGCTTGAGCTCCTTACCTATTCCAGCAATGTTGTCACATGCTGTGTGAGCGATCTGAGTGAGAAAGGGAAGGAAAAAGTTCAGTTCTGAAGATTTACTCATTATCTGCCGGGGACGCTGTCCTTTGATCAGGTGCAGAATCTCTTCAGTTGACCTTATTGATAATCCATGTCTCTGCTGCGCGTTTTCCTAGTCCTTGTCTGGGAGCATTGGCATCTCTTCAGTAGCTGAACAGCACACTTAAAGAAGTCACTTCCCTTCCCTTTGTTCAATATTCCTCCTTCATAAAAACAGCTAAGTTGAACCACAGCAGTGGTTTCCATCAGAATCACCTGATTCAGAATTTTTTCAAAATACAACACCCCCTCCAGCCTCTTTCACCCTCCACTCCCCCATTTACTAAATAAAGGGGTCTGAATCTCTATTTTTAAGAAGTTTCACTAGTAAATATGATGCCCAACTCAAGTTGAGAACCGCCAGATTATGTAATCAATATGATCACTTAACCTAAATGAGACAAGCTCTAGGTTTACAACGATCTTTCCATTCAAGAACAGAAATGCTGCCTGAAATAAAAACCAAAAGTGGAACTTGTATCACCCTCCCTTCAGCCCTCCAGATAAATATCATAGGAGATATGAGTGTGGTTTGGTAGGGGGAAAAAAGTTATAGGAAAATGGGTGATCAAATTTTTTGGAAAAATATTCTACCTCCATAAGAAATGAAAAACCCAACATGTTTAAACTAAATCTACTGCAACAAATAAAGATCGTATTATTCTTTGGCTATTAAAAAATGGTTCTTCTCTCTTTCCCCTCCACCTCCTCTGATTTTGTAATAATTTTCCTTTCACTGCTCTCTTTATTCCTCTCTTTAGAGAGAAACAAAAGAGAAGCAGTCTTTAAAATCAGTTTTGTTGTGTTTTGTTGCTTAACGTTTTCTAACACAACACAGCCTAACTCCATACCCTAACCCTGACTCAGCCAGGTCACCCGTCTTAGTTGATTATTCAGCCGCAGAAGGTTCTCCACTACTCAAATCCACTAATACTAACTCACAGACTGGAGAAAGTAAGGGTGAAGCTGCATTTCCATTTGCTTTTGTTTCACCTTTAAAGACATTGCATTCCATTCTCTTTGACTCCTTCTCCAAACATTCAAAAATTGAATTTAACCTCATTTTTTTCCCTCAGTGATTTCCAAGCAAGTGAAACTTAAAAACCTCACTGGAAGAAGAAAGGATTAGAATTTGTTTCAAGCTTCAAAAGGTGGTCAAGTAAGCAACACAATCACTCCATTCAAGAAGAATTTCTGGAACTCCTACCATGTGCCTGGCACCACAGAAAGTGCTATGGATACAATAGTGAACAAGAAAGAATTTCCAAAATTTTGGCACTGCTAAAATAGGATTCTCTTGCACATGGTCGGTATAGCTTACAAAATATCAAAATAATATCTCACATTTATGTAGTCCTTTATACTTATGTCACCATTTGATACTTATAATAAACTCTGAGATAAGCAGGGCAGGTGTTATTTTCATTTCATATTTACTAATGATAATAGTTAATATGCACTGAGCACTAAAAACAATAACAATGCTTTCTTCTATAAAGCACTGTATTAAGCATTTTAAATGAATTTATCTTACATTAATGTGATTTTTATCCTCATTTTATATTTAGAAAATTAAAGTTTAAAAGAGGTCACATTGTGAGTGATGGGACAGAGTCAGGACTCAAACCTAAGTCTATGATAAATATCTCAATATATAAATATCTACTAGAAATTATATAGAATACAGCTTCTGAAAAGAGGAAAGATTCCATTGTTTTTAATTTCAAGCAACTCAGAATGGACTTTAAAAAGAATGCTGCCTGTTAGGGAATAAGTTCAAAGTCCTGCCATGTCTGTTAATGAACTATATTAATTATTTGCAAACATGTAAATGCAAATGATAACTTTTTATTTTCAAAGAATTAGAAGCTCCCTGACTTTCAAGGAAGTGTTCACAGAATCAAGCTATGCACAAAAGAAAAGAGCAAAACAAGAGGGAATCTGCACACTTAAAGTGAATGAGTGTAATGCTGAGCACTAAACTTCTATACCCAGCACTGACATGAAGAGAGAGAGAGAGAGAATATTACCAAAACTGTTAAGAAAGTGCTACCAAGAGCCACTGTCAGGAACCTATTGCCTAAAAGGATAATGTGGTCTTAAAATAGATTATTTTGCATCTCCTCTAAGGTTCAGAGGGAAAGACTGGTGTCTTATTTAGCACTCATATGTTCATCAAATATGCTACAATTACCATTCTAGCTAAAAGATGTCACAGAATGACTTTCATGAGAGAAAATGAAGAAGAAGAGAGAGAGGGAAGGAGGGAGGGAGAAAGTGGGGGTGGGGAGTGGAGAGAGAGAGAGAGGGGGGGGAGAGAGGGGAAGGAGGGAGGCAGGGGAGGAAGGGAAAAAGAGGGAGGTGGAGGGAGGGGAGGGGAGGGAGGAGGAGGGAGAGAGAGAGAGAGAGAGAGAGAGAGAGAGAGAGAGAGAGAAGAAAGAAAGAAAGAAAGAAAAAGAAAGAAAGAAAGAAAGAAAGAAAGAAAGAAAGAAAGAAAGAAAGAAAAGAAAGAAAGAAAGAAAGAAAGAAAGAAAAGAGGAAAAGTGAAGAAAAGCAGCTTAGCAATCATTCTCCATGGGAAAAATGGCTATAAAATAAGTGCACCTCATAAATTATTTGCAGACATGTCTATATTAGAATGAAATAAGATCTTTCAAAGGATAACACACCTGTGCCATGGATAATTGCCCTCATTCACAAACAATAAGTGGTCTACCAGATGTTTAGCCCCACACAGACATATGTAAAGCAAAGCAGTAGGAGAGGGTGCCTTAGATCAGACCAGAGACAATCTTTTTTATCTTTTACAAGCTCTCATGCTGTGTCAGCAGCTTATTTAGTAAGATAACCAAAATCATAGAGGATTCCAACTGTTAAGTACTAACACTTCATTTCAGTTATTAAACTTACAGGTAGAAAGACCCACAGGGTCATTAGAAACCTAAAGCCTGAATTGAATGCCTACATGTCTTGTGTTTTCTTTTTAATTTTGACAGATGCAAACTTAATAAAGATTTTCTTAAATTTCAAGGGTCTCATCAAGATGGAAACAGTACTGCAGAGCTAAATAGAACTTCAATGTGTGACTAGAATCAACTTTATCTAACGAATATGATTCCATTTTAAAGAATAAATATTTAAATGGTTCTATAATTATCATTCTTGTTCTTTGTAATATTCATTGTACCAAAAGACAAAACAAAGGCTGATCTAGTTATTAAAATACTGTCAGGGAGACTTATTGGTGGGCCATTTGGTGTTCAGCAGTAGCCTAGGTATGATCAGTGGTGAATACAGAAAATGATTTCACATGTTACTCTGTTGCAGAAGTATATGTTCAAAACATGTGAAAACTTAAATTTAGACTGTGTGACATTACAATAAATAACATATAACTGGTGGTTACATCTAAAAGATAAATAATAATTAATTATATTCCCAAGCTCACTCACATAAAGCCCTTGCAAATATAATTAGAATAGTATAATAAATGTCTTTTTAGCCATACGAGTGAGCCATCAAGATCAGTATAACATATCTCTCAATATCAAAGGAAGTGTATGAGAAGGTGTTACAGTTCATAATGACAAACTCAAAAAAACCACAATGAATCCATTCCCAAGCAGGCAGAGGTTTTGTTAATGATAATATATCTACAAGTACTGACATCTAGCATTCTTATCTCACCTCACCTTGGAATGACTCCCAGCCATACCCCACCATACACACACAAGCGCACACATCCACGTACCACTCTCACATACACACCCACACACACACGGCCACAGTGGGAACTTCCATACTCCCACATGACCCTGCTGCCAGGACAATGTTCAATATTCCAGGACTGGACACCCGACCTTAGATAGACCTTAGACCTTAGATAGACCAGAGTCCTTGAAAGAAAGTCAGGCTCCCTCTTTCAGAAGAACCTTTGGCAAGAGGCCAAAGCTGTGGAAGAATCGAGTCTGCAGAGAGGAAGTGTGAAATGAGAAGACAGAAAGGCAGTCATGAGAGATGGCGTGGGTCCTGAGGCAGGTCGTCTCCGGTCTCAGCTGTTCCTGTGGCTCCACTGAATCTCTGTTCTCCCACAGTTGAGTCGTGAAAACTGTACTTGAATTCCATGAAATAATAATTTACTTTTTTGACCCAAGCTAGTTTGAATTCTATAGCTTATAGTCATAGAGACCTAATAAGTCGAGTAAGCATATATAGAATAAAAGTGAACTTTTAAACTTTTTCTTTCAAAATTAAGGTTGATTCATATACAATTTAAAATACAATAAGCAAAGACTCAGAGGTGAAACTGAGCATGGCATATCTAGGGAAAGAAAAGCAAGAAGTATCACCAGAGGGAACTGATTTTGCAAGGGAGATGATGAAAATAGTTTTATCAAGAGTAAAAAGAAAGTAAACCACGAAGAACACCAGACAGAGTATTGCAAGGAGCAATAAAGTGTTTGTAGTACATACCTAAGCAGGGGAGTAACATGGTGAAAGCAATGCTTTAGGAAAATTACAGGTGAAGGACTGGAGAGAAAAACACTAGGAGGCTAATGTAGGAATCTTTACACAAGACTTACGGTGATGGGACTGAAGAGAAAGGGAACCTAAAGAGTTCATATTTCATAAGAATAATTGACTAGGAGGAGGTGGGGAGGTGTAGAATAATATACATTGAGCATCCATTATAGTTTTAAATAAGTACCTCTCCATTTAAAAGTATCATATATCTATAACTATACATATATACTCATATACACAATTTAATCTTCACAATCACCTAATACATTGTAATATATAATCTCCATTTTAATTGAGAAAACGGACTTAGAAATATTACATTAAAATTCCCAAGTTTATATAAATAGGGAAGAGAGAGAGAGGCAAAACTAAGATTTAAATCCAAATTCATTTGACCTATTTCATGATGACTTTAAAGACTAATTAGATTTAGAAAACAAAGGAAAGGAAGCAGCCCACATAAAAATGGAAACTGCCTGAAGGCAGTTGGAAATACAATCTAAATAATCTTCCTAAAAATAACATATGATTTCTGACCAATATGACGTCAGCTTTGAAAATTTGTGCACATCAAAGATAAATGTGAAAACAACAAATAGGTAACATCTCGAAGTTGTTAGAGCAATTAGAATAATGGAAAGAAAAAATATATATATACACACATATGTATGTATTATATGGTATTTGCATAATGCAATAGTGGACAGGGAAATGTATGGCCTATTTAAGCTTAGTGAGACCAGGGATTATGTCTGTTTGGCTCAGCCCTAAAATCTCAAGATTTAGCAAACTGCCTGTCACATAATGTTTCAATTAATATTTTTAAATTTTAAATTCTTACTTGGGAAAGACTTTAAAGGCTTTGGGTGAATCCAGCAGGTCTTAAAATGATAGGAGAACCTGATACCTTCAGGATGGTCACCTTGTAGGTACGGTGTGGACAGGAGATCATGGTGGAAGGAAGGAAATCTGAGAAGAGCATGAGGGTCCTAGAGGTCCCTTGTTGTTCTTCCTTTGAAGAGTGTGCATGTTAAAGAAGAAACCACACCTTCATGCAGAGTCGTAAGAAGCAAACACTAAAACCATGGATTTTCCAAGCTTCTTTCATGCTTATTTCTTCCCATGATATTTATACTTGGTAATTTCAGGTGGTACCTGTTCCTGAGAAAGTTCTTCTCAGATGTCAGTTTCGGGTAAACAGGGGTTGGACAAGCTTTTTGTTTATTTTTGTTTATTTTTTAAGTGGATCGTCTTTCCATTCAGATACCAATCTGCCACAAATGATAAACTGATGACTCGACAGGCTGTGCAATGTCATATTAATTCCACTTTCTAGTCGTAGGATTCGAGAAAGTCAGTCACTGCCTCAGAGCCTCAGTTTCCATGATGTAAAGCAAAGATAGAGTTTTGTGTGTGTTTTAAAGGTGAGTGGTCAGTCTTGAATATTTTTTCTTATCTAAGAATATTAACAAAAGGTTCTAGATTGCTCTGCATTTTATGTTACTCAGCTAAGCCTGCAGCAAAAGTCAAGAGCAAAAATGTGAGAGATACTCTGCTAGATCTAATTCATAAAGATGTAAATAATATTTAAAACACTTAGTTGTTTTTAGAAAATATGATTTTAGCAATGGTTAACTTTTTCCAAATGAAACTTTATACAAACTTGACCTCCCTAAAAAAGGTAAATAATAAATAATAAATAATCAAACTGCCTAGATCAATGTGGGATTGACAAGATAAAAATGTCATGCATTGCTGATCTGAATGCATCATCTAGGTCCCTAAAACTCTGAATTCTAAGTAAAATGTAAAGTTCTTTACCAACTAATAGTATTAAGTTAAAATAGAGAATTTGCTTGAATTTGTATTCTGGTTCCTTGTATTACTTAAAACAGTGATTCTCAAACACTGGTGTACATCAGAACTATCTGGAAGGTTTGTTAAAATACAGATTGCCAGACCCCAGCACTAGAGCTTCTGATTCCATACATCTGGGGTAGAACCTAAGGTTTGTATATCTTAACGAGATTCCAGGTGATGCTGAGGCTGCTGGTCCAGGGACCACACTTGAGATTTAAATCATAATTATTAGCTATTTCTCTGGTGGGCTCAACAGTAGGCAGAATAATGGCCCTTTAAAGATGTCCACATCATAATCCCTGAAACCTGTGACTATGTTACATTACAAGGTAAAGGACAATTATGGGTGCTAAAGGAATTAAAATTGACCTACAGATGGGGAGATGATCCTAGGTTATCTTGGTGGGTCCGATATAATCACAAGAGCCCTTAGGTATAAGAAATGATGGCAGGAGTGTCAGTGTTAGACACAATGTGAGGGTCCTACCAGCCCTCTACCAGGTCTTTTGAACTCCTGAGTCAGCTGAGAATAAGATGATATTTATTGTTGATACAAACCGAAACAAATCTAATTTCAAGGCCTAAGCCCTGTTCAGATCACCTACTCCAGACAAATTAAAGACTCATCAGTATATTTGCTCCAGAATTCCCAGGATACCTTGAACAGTTTCCTAAACTAAGAAGGCGATTTCTACTCTCTTGAAAACATTGACTTGAAAAACAATAAAACAAACTCACAAATTTATCCTAATGACTATTGTCTAAAATTAAAAATATTCCCGGTAAATAATGTTATTTTCCCAACTAAAATCTATGAAGCATAGTCAATAATGAAGGAGATCTGGAGGACTCTGAGATCTAAAATGAATAAAATAAATAAAATATTTTAAGTAGTGTTTGTAGAATCAGGTTCATTTAAGATAATAATAATTATGAAGAACCAAGTTTCAGGCTGACGATCAAATATAAAATTCAAGTAAGTCTTATGAGAAAGTTAAAGCAACTTTTTAATTTTCCTTGCCTAGTCCATTTCACATCTTCAGTAGTCACTTTCCAAAACACTGCCTATTAAAAAACTTCTCTGTAAATACTGGGCAGAAACCCACACATGGGAACGGTATGCAGAAGTCTTTGAAAACATGCCCAAAAATTCATCCCCTGCTATTCAAACAAGTTGGAGAAGGTTCATAGAAAATCTGGGAAATTAACTTTAGGAGGGAAATGTAAAGAAGCTGGAATTCTTCATCTAGGGGGAGATACAAGTGAAAAGAGAATCTTAGAATGGTTTTAGTGCAGAGGTTTGTAACGGGTATGTGAGCGACTCACTTGTTAACAGGCTCATTACTAGTCTCCAACCCCACAGAGCCTGACTTACTGGTTCCAAATTGGGACCCAGGAATGAGTATTTCTATTAAGCACCCTGATGATGCTATTGCATGTGGTTCTTGGACCACACTTGTTGAAAAACAAGTTGAGAAACGCTTACTAAATAAGTATAAGAGGAGCCCACACAGCTGTTCTGAATCTCTGCCATAAAACAAGTGAAATCCATTTAAATTACATGAGACTTGGTTCCAGAATAAAAAAAGAACTCCCTGACAGTGAGTTAGTTGTTAAAGGTGACACAACAAAGCAGTTGTGTGACAGTAACTGAGCAAGGATAACTGACTGAGGAAATAGAAAACAATGCTTGCTCTTAAAGAGGTTACAATCAAAGACGATGGTTCTCAAAGCATGAAGATAGCTGGGAACTTGTTAAAAATGGAAATTTATCAAGCCAACGCCAGACCCACTGAATCAAAAACTCTAAGGTTGGGGTCCAAAATCTATTTTAACAAGACCCCTGGGTAATTATGATGAATGAAATGTGAGAAACAGGGGTCCGAGAGAAGGAAACAACCAATATTAACGAAGTTAAGCAAGACAGATGATGGTGGAAAGAGGAGCGTCCTAAGATCCTGGCTTCCTTGCACAATAGCTGTGTGAGCCCTGGGCAAGTTATTTGGCCACGCTGAGCTCCAGTTTCTTCATCTGGGTGGCTGTAACTGCTTAACCTACCTCATTAGAAAAATAACAAGGATCAAATGAGATAAGCTATGTGAAAACATCTTAAATCTGAAAGCTCTAAATAACTGTAAATTATTAGTATGTCTATATACACAATCTCAAGAAGAACGGATTGGACAGAATCATTTGTTCATTGTACAAGCATTAATAGAGCACTTACCAT
The DNA here is from genome assembly GCF_902729225.1 of Pteropus medius. NCBI lineage: Eukaryota > Metazoa > Chordata > Mammalia > Chiroptera > Pteropodidae > Pteropus > Pteropus medius. Next base: position 8,246,494 of record NW_024351729.1, read on the forward strand.
GTCCCAATCGTTTTTTTCCATGCTGGATACAAAAATAAATGACTTCTGCCATTCGATAGTCCATTGTTTGGAGCTGATTATGAAAGATCTCGAGTGGTGAAACAAGGCTACCAGGATTTTCAGAGAATAATCCATCTTAGTGAAGAGGAGGGAATTGTAAACGCCACACAGTAAATTCTAGGTTGTCAAGGGCAGAGGTCTTCTCTTAAAACTACCGCTGCCCCTTAAACGGCTAGGGTTTAAACTGCGCAGGCCCACTCTGCGCGGTTTTTTTCAATAAGTATAGTCCTATGTGGAGGTTTCCCGGCAGTAGATTCAACTAAGCGCAGGTCAAAAACAGTATTTTCACATTCTCAACCCCGGTTTCGCAACCGAAGATTCCCAACTGCTGAATGAAAATACCATTTCCATCCGCGGTTGGCTGAACCCGCAGATGCAGAGTGTGAGCTGTAGATTCAAAAACTATAGACGGTTTTCAACTGCGCAAGGATCGGCGCCCCCAACGCCACTGTGTGCCTAGAGCAGTGTCTGGTAGGTAAGTGTCAGTTAAATATCTGAGGACGTCAGGGCCAAGGGCATCTCCATGCTGTGCAAATAAGGGGCTTGAAAGTTGAGTGAACAAGCAAGTAAACATATTTAGTGAAAGTAATGATTCCACTTGAAGGTAATGAAAAAATGAAGATAACGAGGGAAGAGAAATGAAGGAGGTTAAGTGCCTAATATGGAGTTTGTTATATTTAAAACATCAACAGAAAAGAGCTAGTGTAAGTTTCTGAACAGGTTTTTTTTTTAAAAATTACCTTTTTTAGAGATCCTTAACCATATACGTTGGGCCTGTCTAAATAATTGATTAGTTCTTGGGGATCCTTACAAAATTTAAATGCTGAAATTATGTATCAGGTCCTTCATTAATACCACATTTATTGAATGAATAAATTTATTAATTGATTCCAATTAGAAATCCTGGGCGTGTGTTTGTTTTCACCTCTGGGACGGTAACATGGCAATGGGCTATTTCGGGCCCTTTGACCCAGGAAAGTAGCTATGCATTATCTTGAGCAGAATGCTGTAAATAGCTCTTAAATTCAAAAAATAACTAAACAAACAAACAAACAAACCCTGCTTTCAATTGCTAATCATGGCTAGTGGGTCCAGATGGAAAGCCTCAAGGACAACTTTTGTTTGCCATCTTGTCTGCAAATGTGGAGGATTGAGAATGGCTTAAGGAGTGTCACTTGTAAAGTTTTTCTTTTGCAAAAAATGAAGGGTGTCTGTCTCTTGAGTTGATCGCTGAAAACATTCCATCCACCAGTGAGTGATTAGATACACATGTAATTGGTGATCCACATTCCAAAAAGAAGATGAAACTCATTAATAAATCATTAGGCATTGTGAAGTTTTTCCACTTCCCCCTACCACCCACGTACTGGTGGCGGAATAGTCTCTAGCTATTATTTTTAACACAGAGAGTATGTATTTGGGAGATTTTGAATCCCTTTTATTAAGTAGACCTTGAGACCTCACAACTAAAGAGTTATTAGTTATGTTAAGTGCGAGGAATTACTTTTTTCTCCCCAAAGTGGGAATTTTGAGGCATTTGGCTAATTTTTCAAGTAAGATTTTTTTTTTAACAGGATCTATTTTTTTTTTTTGATTTGGCTTAGACACTTGCATTTTATATATTAATATTAAGAAGTTAAATTAGAGGTATCATTGAAATGTTCACCTAAGCACTCACTTCACTCTGGGACAACCGGTTATTGACACTTAGGAAATGGCTTTCAGCCTTTCTCCAAATCCGGAACCAGGCTCCCAGCTGACAGAAAGCAGAAAGCCAGAGAATAGAGGACCTGTAGCTGAGCTGCCAGGTTTTGACCTGTTTCTAGCTCTTCACCTACCTTCAGTCAGCCTGTTTGCAATGTGCCATCTGTCATCTGCCTCTCCGGGGAACCGGTGCCTCCCTACTCCATATAATTGCATGGGTACCTTTCGAGTGCCTTTTGAGAGCAGATATTCCTCCATGCCTCTCCTCCTCCCCTCAATATCTAACTCCATCGAGGAGAGAATAAGTGTTGCTGTCTCTGACATTAAAAGAAAAGTGAAACCCCCAAACTGCGGTAGATTTCCTTTCCTGACTACTTACAAGAGGCCTCAGTCCTTCTTACTCCTGCTTTCTAGGGCAATGGAATTTTTCTCTGACCGGTTCAATTTTTACCTAATTATAGCTTTGTTTTACAACTACAAATAGATAAATAGTATAAGACTTTGTCAATTTGTATTAGAATAATTATCATAACTAGGAGTTAACCCTTAGTAAATTGCCATGGTACTTAGGTCTAGGGTTCAGGAAGAAGGGAAGGTGAGAGAGGGGACCTACTCTCTGCTCTGAGGGTCACTGCCCTTTTTACAAAGTATTTCCAAAAATGTACCCATTCCTTTGTTGAATCATTGAAGTAGACATACATACAGAAGAACTTGAGTATTAAGTTTATAAGGAGGTCCAATGTTCCAGCATGTACCTTGAGACCTATGGTCAGGGACGCTAATAATACATTGCTGGGGAACATTTGAATTTGTTCTATACAAATGCTGTTGTAGATGAGGTCTGCTACCAGCTCTGATATTTTGAATTGCCTTCAATTCTTCTATGGCACCCTTGTGTACAATTGCCTTCTAGCCATCAACATCACTGAAGTTCATCGGATATCTCAAAAGACTTATCTCAAGTACTCCTTGCACTCTTTTTTTCTATTTTTTTCGGAAGCATGAATATGTTGTATTTGATTATTTTTTCTTTTGTTACTGAAGCTTACCCATATCCTTTTATCAATTTAAAAAGTTAATATACAAGAAGCATATAGAATAGGGTCTGGCAAATAGAATGTACTCTGTACTTTAGTTCTTATTGCCTATTTTTCTCACTTGGCCTTATACTATAGTATAGAGCCCATGAAGCGTAATGTTATCAAAGCAAAGATCCTAACAGATGTCTATAATAAATTATGGAAAAAAAATACAATGTGATTTCTTACTTCTTTTCATAACTAACTTTCATAACTCAAAGCATCATTTGAACACAAAACTCTTTTGAGAACAAAAAAGGTTTTCTATGAATGACACAAAAATGAACCAAAGATTTTGACCAAGCATGATGCTATTCACCCTCAATATTGTCTTTCTTCCTTCTTTCCTTCTTTCCTTCCTTCCTCCCTTCCTTCTTCCCTCCCTCCCTCCCTTCCTTCCTTCCTTCCTTCCTGTCTGTATTTCTTTCTGTTTTTCTTTCTCTCTGTCTTCTGTTCTTGCATTTTTAAAAACTGGCACTATATTTTTGTATCTTTCACTCATAAATCATGAAGTTTTGTTTTCAAAAATGATATAAATTCAAGTAATATATTTTTTTCACTTATCCTCTGTTTAACCATTGGGAAAACAAGAGAATGAAAGCTATATAGGAATTGTCACATGCAAGGTGAAATAATTTAATAAATGTCATACTCCAAGAGAGAACTCCGAATATCGCCAAAATAAGTAAATAAATCACATAGCTAAGGGTGTTATAGATGAGGTCTGCTATCAGCTCTGATTTTTAGAATCAGCTTCCAAATGATTTTTAAATACAAACATATTATTAAAATTACCAAAATGATATGGAAATTGTGCACACATTCACCAGGAAGAAGTTTTTAAGAGGTGACGAAAAAAATCCATCTTTCCTGAAAAAGGAGCATTCTTCAATCATCCCAAACTCTTAATAGGAGATTGCCTGGCCTCTCTGAATAACCTTTAATAATCAGCACCTTTAACTGTCATAAAATTCTAGATATTGCATAGATCCTTTGAGCCATCATGTAACTCAATTATAATTGTGCTGTCTGTGGAATAAGAAAACTCTGCTAAGAGACCTTTATATGCTTTGATCAACTTAGTATTCATATTTCTTTCTCTTTCCACATTTATTATTTTTCCCAGAAGTCATTCCCTTTCCTCAGAGATTTAATCGATCAATTGTTAATTAATATCCCGTAGACACTCTTCCTAATTATTCCAATTTTACTAAATCTCTGCTTCTCAAAATATGGTTCTTGGACTTTCCACATCAGTCATTTGGGAGCTTGTTAGAAATGCAAACTCTCAGGCCAACTGAATTGGAACCTGCGTTTTTTGCAAGATCCTTTGATGATTTGAATACATACTTAATTTGGAAACACTGGTCTGGATATCACTTAAATAACTAGAACTAAAGACTATAATCTAATCACCTTTGAATAAAGTAGAAGCCACAAAATGTCCATTCTTATTTCTAGTATTACGTTTTGAGAAAATTTGTATGGTGTCATGGGCTAAACATGAAATCTGAGATTGTTGAGGGAAGATGTTTCATTATATGTAAATGTCCCTACCTTTAGGGTTCTTTTGTTTGTTTGTTTTTAGTTTAGTTAGCTAGTTTTCTATAGGTTATAATTCATCCACGTTTCCTGGGTCACACTATCCTAATTATCACACGTTAAATGAATTTCCTAGGATTATAATATTTTTGCCTACAATGAAAACTAAGAGAAAATTATTCATCTTTTCAGAAGATTCTTCTTGAGGAATGTCAGCCAACTTTTTATAGTCTGTATTTTTCCTCTCTGAAGTGGGAAAGGTATAATATGAAGAAACTACAAGGTTTTTTTAAAAAGCCAGAATATATTGGAAGGGAGCTTTAGATATTGAGTCAAGAATCATTTCCATGTTCACCCACTTTGCGGGTGATGAGGTGGGTTTATTTAAAGTGTTTCCATTCTGAAACTGAGCCCCTCCTTACTTCTTACTATCCATCACTCTCATCCTAAAATTCTACCCTTAAATATCTTCCCCATTTATGTCCACACATAACTAATGTCATAACACCATTCTTTGAAAGAATAAGAAGGTTGTCCTGGTGGTTGATAAAAGGAAAACTGACATAAACTTATTTCACAGAGATTTCCTTTATAATGTCTCCATTTGTACCAGAATTTTACAATCCAGCCATTTGTCAATATATCCATATTTACCTTTCAACTATTTGGAGTCATGAATCCACAGATGTAAAACTGTTCATCATTTTATCAGTATGGACAAATCATGCATAATAATCCACCAAAATGGTGTGTTTGGGACCCCAGAGTCTGTGTTCACTCATTTGCCTACCCAAACATTGGGGTGTGTTTCCTTTAAGCTTCGCTTAGCAGTAACCATTCTTTTTTCTGCTTTCAGCAGTACATATTGCTGATTTCTCCTGATGTGTGAAAATTTTCACAGCTGTATACAAGACACATTCATCTAACCGAAGAGGTTTTTTAAGTCCCTAGAGGACTAAAGTCAGAATAAAAGAAGAAAGAAACTCAGATTTCTCTGCTCTGGTAAAATAAGACTGGGAACTCTGTCTTCCTGGCTGTAGCTAGAAGAACCAGGTAATTTGGCAGCACTCCCGCCAAAGCCAATAATTAAAGATAGAAAACAGTAATTATAGTGGTACAACATTCACAATTTGTAACTCTAATTTTTAAAAGTATTAACCAATAAGTAGTATGTTGAAATAGATATGATGATGCTAAGCCGATTATCTATTAGACCAATTTGGTATACAAAACGATACTAAGTCCTCCAAGAACTTTGGAAGACATGATAGGTAAAGCAGTGCATTTTTCAGAATTTGATAATCATTTTTCAGTAGTGTCCACTTTATAAAATGTGTGACCTGCTGAAACTTTTCATATCAAATGCTCTAGTCAATTAGCTACTTAGTTTCTCATAAAGTATTACCCAAACCTTTGAGAAATGTAATCATTCTGACTTTCATGTCATAATTCAAGGGTCAATAACAGCTAATACTGATTTTTGTATCCAAACAAAAATATAATACAAATAAACTTTTACTGTGCTCATTTGGAAGAATTTCTCAAGACTACTGCTTAGTTGTATGTTTATGATTCTCTCTGCCCTTGGAGAATGAATCCTCTTATGAATGCTAGGCTTACCATTGGTATTTCTAAATACCATGGAAATAATCTGTGCTTTACTGAATGTGTTCATCCTAATGTAAAAAAAGAAAATTACACTCTTATTTACCATGAGAGTTAGGATGCATCATTCTCAATATCCCAGTAAGTGATAGTTCCCATCTCTTTCCTTTTAATTTTACAAGCATTAAGTAGGGATGACAAAATAAAAATCCCACTACTGAGAACTGGGTTGGGCAGTAAGAGAAGCTTGGCCTAAGTACAGGATGGTGGGAAGCACTTTTAATAGAGTACACTTTTGGCTGAGATGATGAAAAAAAAGAGAAAGGGAGAAAAGTCTGAGCACTAGTATTAAGACATCAAAAGAATTCGTTGATATAAATATGATTACCATCAATGATCTAAAAGGAATTTTAGAGAAGAAAAAGCGACAAAATACTTAAAATGAAATAAAGTAACATTCCAGTTGTTCTTAGACCCAAGATGAGATAGGATTCTAGAAGCTAGAAACCTGCAAACATAGACTGATCCCTAGAAAAACTAAACTTACAGAATAAGTTATTCAATAGACAGTTCATAAAGCAGCTAGTATGATTCAGAGTGTTTGAGTTATGATAACTCAATGCATACTAATATCATTTCATTGCTCACTACAGATTCTACTCAGGGATGATAGAGAAATGGAAGACGGTCTGTTTCACCAAGGCATTTGGCCTCCAAATTTGCAATTTTAAATCTTTCATTATATCCTTGAGTATAAGATAAATTGGATGAGTGGGGTCTGAATTTATATCTAGTTAACATTTTACAAAGAATATTGACGTCTTAGTAATTGTCAATATTAAGCAAAATCTTTACTTGGGAGGGGGCAAAAAGTCCTAAGATGTTTATAGTAGATGCTGTGGTATACCACACAGATACCACACTTCAGGACCAAGAGTCTCATTCCCTCAGCTTCCTGGAGCTACCTACCTAGGGCTCATAGCTAAGGTCCTCCACACAACTACCCAGGCTATAGGAATGTGGCTAACCTAAGATTGTTCCTAAGCTGCAGTAAAGTTACTTGGAAACAGCTTAATCCTTTCTAGGCTTTTTTGACTTTTTGGCAGGTCTAGAGCAATACTGAGCCTAGGACTAATTATTTCCCACTACTAAGGCAATACCTTCTTGAGTACTCTTTTTAATTCCTTGTTAATTATGACTTTTTGGAGACTGGCTGAGTGATCAAGTACTATTCCCAGCCCCATGTAAGCACCAGACACTATTTTTTTCTAATACTTTAAAATAGTTCTTTTCCAAGCATATGCATGCATGTACTGCTTAATACTATGCTAAATAATCAAAGAGGACCCTCTGAAGATCTCCTAGAGCTTTCTCTGTGAAGCTCTCTCTTCTTGGTCTCTTGTCCTATGAATTCTAGTCTCTTGGCCCCATTGGTTCAACTCAGAGTTTGCAGACCTGTCTCTCGGTTCCTCTGTGCCATCACCTGTTAATCTCCCAAGCAGTAAGTTGGGTGAATCATATTTTCACTATGTTTGTTTCCTTTCTCTCTAGGATAGCGTCCCTCTGTTGCTTGACATCAGTGTCTTGAAAACTGTTGTCTTGTGGATTTTTTCCGATATTTTTGTTTGTTTCAGAAGGAAGGTAAATATTGTCTTTGTTACTCCATCTTGCCAAAAGCAGAAGCTAGAACAACTTTTTGAAGGCAGGACTGAAGCACAAGTTTGAAGACAATCTCTTTGCTGTAAATTTGAAGTACCATCCTTCTGGAAATAGCATACATCCTAAATCAATAGTCCTCGTATGGTGCTTTATCCACGATAGATAAAATAAATAGGTTTGGAGACCAAAGGTTAGAAGCAGGAGCAGCTCTGCTTACCATCATTTCTGGTAAACCATTCGGGGAATTTTGCTTCCCATCCTCACAAATCTGGGCCCCAGAGGTATAGAGATGTAGACTATTTCAATTTTTTTTCTTTTTTTCAATTTTAAGCTATGGCTTCCATTCTGTTACTTTTGGCTGCTTGTGTGAAACAACCAGCAATTAAGAACTTGCCATTCTGGTGGTGGTAATTGACCATGATTATCAAGAGGAGGCAAGTTCACTTGTTATACAATGTAGACAAGGAAGAATTTGCTTGACAAACAAATAATTCACAAGGGCCACTCTTAGTAAGTGAAGAAACAAAACTGCAGCCATAGTCTGAGAAGAGCAAAGTAACCAGGGCTCAAGATCCCTCTGGAATAAGGATATGGATCAATATGATTCAGTGATAAATTGAATGTGAGGTGTGAAAGAGAAGATTTAAGGATAACTGCAAGATTTCTGGACTGAGTATCTAGATGAATGGTATTGTCATTTTCTGGGATTAGAAGGACATTGAGAGAAGTAGGTTTCAGAAAAGATCAGAAATTGAGTTTGAAACACGTTACTTTTGAGATACTGGATAAATATCAAAACAGATCTTTTAAGTAGGCAATAGGAGTGAGCACTAGAGTTCAGAAGAAGTTTGCAAGCTGCTTAAAATATTATTATAGGAAGACAGGGAGACTTTCAAAGTGCTGCTTGGGTCACAGAGGGCGTGTCTCTCAAATAGCACAGAGCATGCCATATTTGGGAAGCCAGACCTCATCTTCTTGTGGATCTGCCCCTTTTTTGCTACATCTGCACTCATATTTTTCCCCTTGCAACCTCTCCCTTTTCCCTTGCCTCTTACCACCCTTGACTTTTCAAGAGAAATATTACAAATATTTTCAAATAAGTATTTTTTTCCCATTTTAGGTGTCTAAGGAGTCCTGTGGTGATGGCTCTGAGCCGAGGCATTTTTCTAAAAAATGGAACATGAGTTTTCTTGGGCATAGTGTCATTCAGCACAGAAAGAAGCTCATTCAGAAACAAAACAGAACAAAACAAAACCTCTAAAATTTTTTCCCCTTTATAGAATATCTTTTCTCCCCTTTCGTCTTTATTACCCACTACTCTACAGATCTAATGCCATCTCTTGGAAAAACTTTTGAACTACTGGGAGGTTTCTATACCAAGCCGTGGCCATCAGATCTTTGCGGACAAGTTCATTGGTGGGAAAACTGAGACCCAAGCAGGGTTTTACATCACTGAGCTTAGGTTTTACAGCATCCATAAAATAAAGGATTTGAATTAGATCATTTCCAAGGACTTTTCTAATACTATAGTCCTATTAAATATAAAATAATGTAAAATGGGTCAAAAAATTTCAATGTTAATTTGAACCAAATGCAAAACTAGGCATAGTTTATATCAAGCTCTAATTATAATCATCTAAGAACTGAATTAGCAACCAGAAGATTCTTGGCACTCCTGGCATCAGCAACAATGACCTTTTAGTTTTGGCAAGTAACCTGAAATGTAGTCTCTAAAGAAATAAGCAAGAAAACATTTATCTACCTCAGGGGAGTCTTCTGAAGATTTTATTCGTTAATTCTTTTTAAGTGCTTTGACTCAGCAAAGCATAATAGACCATCAGTACGAGGGGTTATTATTTAGGTTTATGAGATTGGGTTTCCATTATATGCAGAATGATTTCTGAATTTTTCACTGTGAAGGGTAGGCAAAGATGCCAAAAACTGCCTGACTCCACACAGAGTTGCCTTTAAAAAAAAAAATTAACATTCTATAAATATCAATCATTGAATGAGCTTTTAAAAATAAACTAATTTATTCCAGCAGTGAGTGGAAATTATTTTTATTAATATTAAAATTATTCTTCTCCCATGATAATAACTGCTAATATACTAAGAATAACCTCATGTTTACTGGGTACATGGGAATTTCTGAGAACTATCAAAAAGAGCCACTGGGAAGGACTAGAAAAACCCAAGAATAGAGTGAGAAGAAATTATTTTGAAAGGGTTAGTTTTCCCATGTAGAGTTAAACTAAAAATCTAAATAATGCCATTGGAACTAGAAAACCTTAGAATAGAGAACAAAAGTTCAAGTTAAATATCCTGATCATTTATATAAGGGATCGAAATTTAGTCGTCTAATACAGAAATAACTTAAAAGAATGTATTAGTTGCATATATAAGCTCACACATTAAAATACTTTTTCAAATTACTGCACATATAAAATCACGATTCCAAAGTTATCGTCAATGAAAATTATGTAATTACTAAAAAAATTTATTTTGCCAATAAGATGTATACTGCCAAGAAAACTAGTAAAACTTTTAGTCTGGTAGGGAAAGGCATGCTTTCCTACAGAATAAATTTCCCTCGTGGTTTTTTTTCCTATAGTTCATCAGTGTGAGTGCATCTTTGTGGAGCTCTTAAACACCTGAAAAGGAAGTAAAAGAGTGAAATAGCATAACTACTTTTTTAAAAAAGTAATCATTGATACCTTCCATTTTCTGTTTCTGGATTGGCAAAAGAAAAAAAATCAATTTCATTACATTTCTTTATAAATAAATTAAAAAGCTAAGTTCTAGACAAGAAAAAGGCTTAAAACCAAATAAAAAATCCTCTTTTGATCATGTGGCTGGCCATTTACCTGTCACCTTCTGAATTTCCATTAAATAAATAGGATGTCATTTTATTAAGGATACATACATTGATTATATTTACGTAGCAAGGTGTATATTTGACTGTGAAAATCAAGACAGAGGTAGCAGATGGTTTAGCTTTGACCCAGGAGACCACTCACTGAGCCAGCTCAGAGTGGAAACTTCCTTTATCCAGCATGAAAATATGGTATTTGGAATTCCTACCCCAATTTTTATTTAAATATCAAAAGGAACAAGTTGCATTGGTGCAAATTAATGTCCAGTCATCAATATTCCAATGTTTGTCCATTTATGTGTTCTTGCTCCAGGAAAGGAACAACCAGATAGTCAGATATATAGAATCTAAAGAAACAGTAATGCATCATGTAAGCACACTTCTCATTAGCTATAATGACTCATTTACACCCATTCAAACTAGTAGTTCATTCAAACTAGTAGGCTGAAATCTCTTCCTTTTATATTTTCAGAATATTGGTGTATCTCTTTTAAGAAAATATGTTATTTAAATTAAAACTGTCCAAATACAAGATATACTGTTTTCACATTACAAACTTGGTTTTCACATAAAAAAAAATCATTTAAATACAGCTTGTACAACATAACAATTTTATCATCCCAAATAGGAATGCCGTATCTTAACTGTCAAACTCTTTACCAAAGACCAACATATATATCTAGAGGAGAAAAGATGTGTGCTTGAAGATGTGTGTCAGACTCTTCTCTCCTAGTCTTCTTGAAACATTATTTTTATTCAGCAATTCACTGGGGACTTGATGAGGCTCAGTTCTGTTCTTAATCAGTCCACTATGTTTTTATGTAGGACTCTAATTTCATGTAGACTACTTTGTTTAAGAAAATTTGACTACAAAAAAAACTGATACACACTTAATTTTATTGGAAAAGTAGTAAACTCTAATAATATAAATGGTGTGGGGGGGAAATACATGAAAAGCTGACAAATATAATCTCTCTTCTACAGGAATGCTACCCTAGTTGTTTGTGAACCTTCTAATAAATGCTTATAAATAGATGACAATGGCAGATGCTGTCAGTGCTCCACCCATTTCCCCTCTGATCTCTTTAGGGTGCTTATGCACAACAGCGCCTGATGTTCTTTTGCTGCCCACAGCCAGAACCTGCATCTTCTTGTGGGAGGGCTGCCCTGGCTGCCAGACCTCTCTTGGTCTTCTTGCACAGAGAGCTGGAAGTGCCAGGATTCAAGTCACCTCAGGTATAGCTCCTAGACATTGACTGACTGTGGCAAGATAATACTTCAACTCCCTTGTCCCTAACAGGACACTTTGACCTGTGACCTATGATATTTTCTGAGGTCCCCAGAGGGGCTGAACCAGCTGCCAACTTTGCTTGATACACCCTCCCTTGGTCCTCTTTCCTTCCTGGTCACATGTTTCCACTTCCTTATCAGTTTTTCCTAGAAACATTTTCTAATAAATCATTCCACATGTCTCTATTCAGGTTCTGCTTCTGGAAAATCTAGTCTAAGTCATCTGGTACTAGATCTGGTCCTAGGTTCTGCTTCTCGAAAATCTAGTCTAAGTCATCTGGTACTAGATCTGATTCTGACTCTTAGTATAGGATTCTGAAGTTGTGTCATTTATTGACCAGATGGCAACAAGAATCCCACTGTTGGAGGTAAATCAGGTGATAATAACCCCTACCGTGCTATAATGTGACAATCGATAAGATCTTCATCTGTGAAATTGGATTGGATATTTGGTTCCTTCAAAACTCACACCTTCCTGTTGGCTACTAAACCCATGAGCAGGGTCTAGTCTTAGCATGGGCCATCTGGAAAAGTACAGGTCCTTCTTAAGAAGCAATGAATTATTTACCAAAAGCACTGCAGAACCTAATAATATATGTTGGTAGGAACCAGGAGAATACAGCTCAAGGAAGATCTTATGGGCATTGAACTGAACAGGTGGTGGAGGGCAGAACAGAAGGCCTTGTAAGGGAGAGTTTGTTGATATGGAGGCACTCTTCCGTGATTCAGGATTCAATATCTTCAAAAAGGCACCTAGAACCAGTCTTAATACACTGATGAAACAGTTCCCTGAAGGTTGAAATAAATGACATTCCATATTAAAAGAAATGAAAATGTCAGAATTAGTATATTTAGCAGTTTATTTAATATAGAGAGTAGAATTAGTATATTTAGCAATATATTCATCAATTTGAAGAATCCTTACATCAGTTCATTAACCCATGGAGTAGAGACCATCATTAGAGAAAAAAACAAGTGAAATACCTTAAAACTGATCCCCAACCCCCAATCCAGCCAAGATTAAATATCAGAAGCAATATCATATTCAAATGGAATGGTAGAGATTAGCACCACCTTCAAAGACTTAATGAATGTTGGCAAGGTCCTTCCATATCTATGGTCTTATCAGATCCATGATCTTATCCCAAGAATATCTTGATATTTTTACCCACTAATGGGTGGCCCTGAAAGACTGTGGTAAGGGGAAAACCTTCCACTGGGCAGAACTTTGAGCAGTCCACATGGTCATTCACTTTGTGGGGAGAAAAAATAGACTAAGGCAAATTATGCATGAGCTCCTGGGACGTGGCAAATAGATTGGCCAGAAACTAGAAGGAACAAGGTTAGAAGATAGGGGAAAAGAAGTCTGGGAAAAGGCATGTGGATATACACATATGTCTGTGCAAGTGGACACCAAGTGTGTGGATCTTTTGATACATAAACGCCTACCAAAGACATCACTGTAGGTTAGGCACTGCACAATGAAGTAGACAGGAAGATTCATCTGGAAGATGTTAGCCAGCCTCTGCCTTAAGCCATTCCAGGGTTTCAACAGTGACCCCAAAAATGGACTAGCCATCGGGATGAAGACTCTGCATGTACCCAATAGTATGAACCTCTACCCCCAAGGTTGATCTAACTGCAGTGCTGCTGAATGTTCATTTTGTCAATAGCAGAGACAAAAACTGAACCTTTAATATGCTACCATCCCTTGAGAAGATCAACCAACCTCTTGGTGGCAAATTCATTACATCAGATAACTTCTACTATAGAAAAAAAACAGTAATACAATTGTTTTTTTCTAGACCAGGATAGACACATGTTTTGGGCATGGGTTCACATTTTCTATCAAAAGAAACTTAGCTCCACTCTATGAGGGATCCCAAATCGTCTGACTTACAACAGCTGATATTTCATATGACACTGCTTCAGACCAAAGGACCCATTTTACAGCAAAGATTATGCAAGAATGGATACCTGATTACAGGACCCACTGGTCCTACCATATACCACAGAATTCTATCATCTCAACGCTGCTTACCTTATAAAACTTTAGAATGGCTTCTTAAAGATGCAGTTAAGGCCCAGCTTGTAATGATACCCTGTGGGGTGATGGCTCATTTGTCAGGATGACATATATATCTCGAACCAATAACCATTATGCAGTGTTGTGCCCCTGTTGGGCCCAGGAACCAAGTGGCAAAATAGGAGTAGATGCCTCTCACCATCATGTCCAGTGCTCTCTTGGGGAATTCGTGCTTCCATCTTTGCAACATTCAGTTTAGTGTGTCTACAGGACATGGTTCATGGTTGGGGGTCAGAAGAAGAACATTTTCACCATGGGAAACAAGGGCTCCACTGAACCTAAAGCTATAACTGTCAGGTTATTTTCAACCCCGAGTGCCAGTAGACAGACAAAGCAAGGTGTTGCTGTACTTCCAGAGGCAATGATCCTGATTATAATGAAAAAGTAGAGTTTCTGCTATATAACAAGGCAGGAAGAAGGCTATCTGGAACTCAGAGAACCCTTGGACATTTTTTGGTGGTCTTTTGCCCAGTTTCAACCACAAACAGGTGATTACAGCAAAGGCATAGTAATTAGGTCTCAGTTCCCACAGGGATGCATGTCTGGACCACCCACTAGGCAAGACACCAGATCCACAGAAGTGCTGGCCAACGATGTTGAGGGTAATCTAGAATGGGTGGGATAAGAAGTAGATCATTAATATCCATCTACAATAGAAGGCTGTAGCTCATCCCACTAACCTTCCTCTCGAATGTCTTTTTAATTTTCTAGAAATTATGATCAGCCCTATCCTGAAGAATCTATGGAGTAAAGTTAATAAGAAACATTAATAATTCTGTGTGGCAGAGGAATAGACTGAAGCAGATGCCATTGGTGTTTCATCAATATTTCTTTGAATCTCTTCATTGTTTTCATATATGATGACTCTCAGTATGCTTCACCTCAACAGCCAGCATCCATGTCTCTTTCATGACTATTGCCCTTGGACTGTTAGAACGTATGTAGTCTGCTGGCAGAAAGAGCCTAAAGAGCCTAGGAATCTGTGTTTTCCTTGGTGGCAGACTTTAACCAGTGACTAATGGAAATAGAATACAAAATATATTAACACCTCTGCCCTCTGGTCAGGACACCCCAGCAGCCTTTCTCGACTAGGGTTCCTCATCTGAACCACACGACATAAAACATAATTTGACTATTTTCTCAATTTTCCCAAGGATGGTACACAACTGATACTTTTCTAGAGGCATGGGAAAGAAATTAATTTATTATACAATGGCAGTCTTAGGAAATTAGGACTTAATTCTCTCTCAAAATTGTTGGAAAAGATTGCCTGAGGTGTGACTATGCTATCTCCAGACTTCCCCTGAGTAACTGAGTCAAGTTATTTCCTGTGGATTTTAAAGAATGTTATACTCTCCCTTATCCTCCTTTCTTTCTGGTCCCACTTCTCCACTCCCTACCAGGATTTCCAGGAAAATTCCTTAAAAAGATAACTTTTACACAAGCTCTCATCTCAAAGGCTACTTATGGGGAATGTAAGATATTAACTTTCTGAGTTTCACTTTGGTTGCTGAAACACAAAACATGCATAACTGGAAGCCAGGAAGTAGCTTTTGTGCTTAGAGATGGATAAAATTTCAGGGTGTTGGTGTGGGGGGCAGCAGTAGGTGAAGGTGGTTCTCTCTTTGATTACAGAAATTGAGGTGCATGAAGAATATTTCTTACAATTATAGAACTAAATTTAACACAAATCAGTTTTCCAAAATAGCCCTACAATGAAGAATCTGTCAGGAGTAAATTGTATAAAAGCAAAAATGCCTAGTACCATATCAGTTTTAATGGCAATCCAGTTAATGATTCCAATAAAAAAAAAAATCCACTAGCAGTTTAAACACTCAGTTTTTAACTTTTCGTTCTTTTCTCTATTAATACACTGCATTGTTAATTTTGCAAGTTAACACTTAATAAGAATAGATTAATAAATAACAGTTAAGCGGTACAAGAAAGAAAACTTTGCTATCTTTTAACAAGTACTATTAACTTCTGGTTTTTGCCCAGAAGGTTCAAAAATGCCAAAGGTTTACTTTTAAAGTCTGAGAGTTTAAACATCAAGGTAATGATGCTCTGTTCATATAAAATATTTTTTTCATTGTAGTGTCTGTAAAATTTTACTCTCAGGAGTGTCTTATATCCAAGATTACATTCTCACATCCATCATGTGCTGGAGCCTGGTGTCCAGAGATTCCTCAGAAACTCTCATTCAATAAATGAATAGATGATCTAACAGGAATAAATAGGGAAAAAAATCTGTCTATAGTAGGTACGAATGTCAATACATGCATTTAGCTGTGTAAGAAATATTATAGGCTGTATCTGTCTACACATCTTAACCTCTGTTTTAAGCACCCTTACTTACCCCACTTCACCAACTCCACTGGGTTTTTTGGAAACTAAACATTATTGTAGTTTGGGGCTCTCCCCTTTTCCTGAGGTCGTGCTAACTTCCAAGAGTCTAAAAAAGGACCAAGGCTTGGATGGGAGAAGGGAGAGACAGGCAGTGCCCTCTCATACTACACTGAGGTCGGGACACCCGCTTGATGAAGCTGTGTCAGACCCCATCTGATAACACACAATCATTTTCCTCCTGAGCTTGAACCCCCAAAGAGCTTGAACCAAGAAACAAAAGATGATTCCTCTGCTCTTAGATTCTGCAGAATTGTTCGACCTCCCCAGGACTTAGACCAGGAGCACCAGGGGACTTGTCTCTTGTCTCTCTTTCTCTCCCCTCCACACCCTCGACACTTCCCTTCACCCTCTTTCTCCCCACTACTTTCCTTCATCTCTCTCTACCCAAGGCTCGTGGAATTTCTGTGGCAAGTATGTTTGGGGTGGCAGAATGGTGTTAAGGTTAGGGAGAGGAGGTAATTTTGGAAACCTCTCATTCTTGGAGTTTTTGTTTGTAAGAGTGAGATTCTGAAAATCAGAAGCCAGGAGGACTCTTATTTTTTCCTCTTTTGTTAATACATCCTTTCCCTGAAGCATAAGTGCAGAGTGCCCTGGATTAAGGGTGGGGGTGAAAATTTAGATTAGGAAATATCAGAAAGAAACATCAATTAATATTGTACAAATATTACTCCTCATCCTTTAAACTCAGAGATATCACCACCTCTGAAGCGTCCTGCCTTTTTCTTTCAATCAACATTACCTGTGTCTCTTTATTTCTTCCTCTTTTGTGGCACTTAACTGTCATGCCTCCTGCTAAACATTTGTTGTTCTCTGTAAACTGGAAACTCTCAGAAGGCAGGCTCAAATCTTAATAGCGAATTCAATTTCCAGGACTCAACACAGCTCCTGAGATGAATGGGCAAGAAACAAATATTGGCCAATGAGGAACATAACTTGTCTTTTAGTTTAGCAGAAACTTACTGGTTATGAGAGAAAAGAGATGAGATGGCAAAAGTGTGCAGCGATGGTCAGTTGAACTGGTGCTAGAGCGAAATGCTGGTTCTTATTCCCGACTCTGCCCCTTACTATGCAACCACAGCCAATTCGCTTTACCTTTTCCTGTCTCAGGTTCTACATCTTTAAGAGCAGAGACCCTGGAGCCAGACTGCTTTGAATATTGCTTCTCCCGCTTACGAGCTGTGTGACTGTGGCACGTGACTGACCCTCTGTGCACCTCTGATTTCCTCACCTGTACAATGGGCATAATAACAGTGCTCTTTAATAAATTTTTGATGCAGATTATAAAAGTTTACATTTACACTGTGTTTAGAACAGTAGGTATAGACCAGGTTTACATAAAAAGTGTCACTTAAAGTTATTGACACACAAGTAAAATTATCTTTTGTTGGTATTATTTTAGCCCCAATACTCATATTTAGAAATCAATTTGGTATACTAGTTTGTGAGAATAGAAGGTCAAGGAGCTCTTGTGTTCATTTGGACTCTATTGGGGGAAAAGGAAAATGTATGTTAATCTAAGTTATAATGGAGATTCCAGATGCTAAAGAATATATGTATTGAAAATATAAGGTAACTCATGGAAATAAATCATCTATCTTAGTACACTCCACACGTACATAGTTTCACAAGCATCGGTTGTCTAAAACATTTGTACTGCTGATCTAAGAAACATTAGTCAAGTATTGGTGCTTCACTTCGCTCTTAAGGGATGAGCTCATCACAGTCTTCCACTCGGTCTCTGACCTTTTGCCATTCAGCATCCGTGATAGACAATTTTCTAAATTAAAGTATTAGTTAGAGCCTCTCAGGATTTAAGCCCAGGCTAAATGCATAAATCTGTATATTCTATTGTTCTGGGGCATTAGAAACTGGAAGAAAATTGTTAGCTTTGTCTTACCGGGGAGAAGAGATACAACTCGGTTGCTCCTAGTGAAGAAACCCATGTAGAAATGAGAACAGTGGCATGTCTCCAGCAAAATTTTAAAGAAAAAAAAAGACAGAAGGAAGGGAGGGATGGAGGGAGAAAGGAAGGGAAGAAGGAGGAAGGGAGGAAAGAAGAAAGGACGGAATCCAGAAACACAGCAGAAAGATAATTAGGTATGATCAGGTTGTGGCCATTGGCAGTGAAACGGACATTTCTATGAAATGAATGAATTACCTCCATAAGGAGCTATGGAGGTTACACCCCATCTCTGTTATTAGTCTCCCTTGTGTTTGGGGCCCTACCAGGCAGGCATCTCTTTGATCTTTCATCTAATCTAACCCAATCTCTTCGTCTCTTTGCAGGAGTTTGTGCTTTCAGCGCTTAACTTGTCTGATGTATCTTTATTAAATAGCATGAGCTTTGGATGTCATTCTCACTATGGAAGACCTCAGTCATGTTACACAGGAAAGGCGCATGCCAAGATAGGATTTGGTCCAGGAATCAGAAAATTTTAGTTCCAATCCTGGTTCTGTTATTTACAAACTGTGTGACCTTGAAAAAGTCACTTCATGTCTCAGAGCCTCAGGTTCTTCCTCCACATTATCTTTGTGCTTCTTTCTACCTTTAAGAAGCTGTAATTTCTTTGCAAGATTATTCTGAGAATAATAATATTGCTATCCACTTTTCTTCAGTATTGACCACACGACAGACACTGTACCAAGTGTTCTGCACCTATTAACTAATTTGTAATTTTCTGCAAAATTCAGAGCCTCCATGAGGACCAGTTTCTTTGACCTGTCCCAGGTCATATGATGCTAAAGGGGATGGCAGAGGAAAGATTAAAACCAGTGTCTGCTGAACTGCGAAGATGATACTGAGCTGTGCTCTCTGGGAAAGATAGATAATAATGTCAAAAAGGGAGAAAGAATCTGATTCTCTCCATAGGACTAACAAATTCCAACCTGAGGCCACCAAAGAGCAATACAGCAGTCATAAGTCGATCAACTAGTTCATTAGTAATGGGAATTCAGTGATTTGGACCATGTACTAATGAGGTCAAGGCCAAGGTTAGAATGTGTGCATACTCCACAGAGTCAGACTCTGTGCTCCTACTGTGCTCAGCCCCATTTTAAAATCATGGAGAATGTGGATTACCTGGTTTCCACCCCCTAGAGTGTTGGTACTAACTTAGGGACCCACTAAAGGCTTAAAGACAAGCAAGAATAAGTGGATCCCATGCAAACCCAGACAACTCAGAGAGATTAGAGCACAGAAATCTAGGTTCCTGAAATGAATTATTTTATTTTAAAAATGCTTTTGTACAATAAAAGGAAATATATTCATAAATATAAAGTAGTGTAGCCCTTCAGCAGTGATGACACCCCAGTGAATTGAGCAAAACATATCAAGTATTATGGGAACTGGAAAAAGCTATCGAACAAGGTCTTTTTGTCTCTTTTTTTCATTAGCGTTCACCATGAAAAAAATACAAGGGTAAACATGCAAATGTGGGGGTTTGTTTTTTATTAACTGGGTTTGTAATTCTTTCCTGCATCTCTTCCCAGAATTAGCATGGATTGGGTAATGGTTTTATTAACAATGTCTTTATTAGATTTTTGGGGTGCCCCATCCAGAATGTGTAACTGGAGTCTGTGTATCTAAACCAATCTACACAAAGAAGTCATAAAATTATGAATTTTTTAATGTAATTAATTAGTATTTGAAAATGGCAAGGCATTCATTAAGGAACAATTAAGCTATGATGCAAGAAGATAATTAGTAAATTGGGGACAACATGGGTTCATTCACTACTTTAAAACTTAAATAATGCTGTTTATCTGTTTTCCTATAAGAGTGGCATTTTTAAAATTCACATTGAGATTTAAATAATCACATATTCTCTTCTGTGTATGTTCGTATGTAGCTCTCAGGTTTTCTAGAAATAAATGTGATTATTTTCATCTCTTCGAACCATCAACTTTCTCTACATCTTTTCATCATGCCCTGATGCATTTCTGGAAATAACAGTGTCTTATATAAAGCTGGTACCTGTTAAATTTTAGCTTCTACCATTTCTTAGTATTTTGGATGTTGTTATTGTTTTCATATTTGAGATTATCAGTTAGCCTTTGTTTCAGAGGACTAGACCTCAGCTAGATTGCTTCTTTTATTTAGCTACAAAGTACTTGCTCTAAGTCATAAAAAGGCTAAAATATGTTCAATTCAAAAGCCTAGGCCGTGTAAGAAAAAAAGGCAGACAATCCAATAAAACAGTGGGCAAAAGACTCAAATAGAAACTTCAAAGAGTGTATTACCCAAATGGTTAGTAGATCTGGAAAAAGGTGACCGACTTTACAAGTCATCAGGGAAATTCATTGCCACTGCACATTAACCAGCATGGCTATTTCAGAAAAGTAGACGGTGCTAAATGTTGATGAGAACATGTAGAAACTTCACATCCTGTATTTCTGTTGATAGTGATAGAAATTAAATTGGTACAACCACTTGGAACATTGATGGTAACTACTAATCTGAATATATATTACTCTATGACCCAGAATTCCAGGTATATATCCCTCTAGAACATGAACATATGTTTATCAAAAGACATGTACAAGAATATTTGCAGAACTATTTGTAATAGGCCCAAACTGGAAACCACTCTAACATCCATTCACAGTGCAATGGATATTAGAATATACTCATCATCTTATTCCACAGAATCTCTTCATCCTACTTCCCCTTTCTCACTGCTACCTGTCCAGTCACTCAGATAAGGTTACTTCATATCAACCTAGTCTCTTCAATCTGCCTCAACCTCAAACCAGCATGTTTTGTAATTCTATTTCTTACCTCTCCAGCCCACTGCTGTAATTCAGCCTCTGCTCTTGTCTTTCTTAAACTGGGCAGTAGACTTCTCAACCAGCTCACTCCCACAGCCTACACTCATGCAGTTCTTTTATATTGCAGCGACCCAACTCTCCTAAAACCTGAATATCATCATTTTTATTCTTTGCTCGAAATATAATTGGTATTCCTTATCTATAGAGTAAAATCTAAACTCTGCCCCCCCGCCCATTACCTCAGCCCGCCACTGCGTTCCCATTTGGGGGAACCTAGAAGATTCTCAAACACCAAATTTTATATTAATGGAGAAGAGGGGGATCTTGTTAAAATGTAAATTGTTAATAGGTACAAGTTGGGACCCAAAATTCTGCATTCTAGCATGATCCCAGGTGATACTAATGCTACTGGTAGGCTAGTGCAGAGCACACTTGGAATAACAAGGCCCAACATGACCTCTTCTTTCTAGCTACAATAGTTTACTTATTGTAGATTCCTAATATAACTTGTGTTTTCACAATTTCCATGCTTTAAACTTATGATCCTCTCTGCTTGCAGTGGTCTTCGTCCCTTTTCTGGCTACACAATATTAAATTATCTTTCAAGACACAACTAAAACAGGACCCCTTCAGGAAGCCTGCTGATATATTTTTTTTTTTCCCCAGACAAATTAGATGCCTCCATCTTTTCCCTTGTATCAATCAGTACCACCTTTAGATTCAGACAAGCAAGCTCATATCTCAGGCCCTGTGCTACCAAGAGCCTTGAATTTTGTAGCACCTTCCTTGAAATTTTCCAGATCACTTTCCAGCACGTACAATAAGCTAAGGCCAGCAATATCATCTAGGTGTTGTCCTGAGACTGGGCCTGGATGTTCATGGACCCTGGTTCCCATTTTTCCCCTTCGGGACACTATCTCACTCACTATCTCATAGGTGGGGTTGACCAGATGCCCTAAGGAATTGTATGGGCCTCATGGCTGGGCTCTGGCTGCAGGAAGTTGGCCTAGTGAGCAAAATGCTCCTATCGACCAGTGAATTACTTCCTTCACAGGATAACATGTGATTTAGCAGCCAGAATGGTGCTGACATGCTGACTTGGGATGACTCTAACTTACATGGGACCCAGGACAAGTTCAGGGCTCTGAAATTCTGACAGTTCACCACCAATAACTGTGCTTTAGCCCTCTCTCTGGGTGGGCTCTTATTTCTTTTCTAACTTATCTATGTTCTAACCATGGTGCTTCCTCTGGTCTATATAGTGCCTGTGAATAGTAGAGGTAGCACCAGGCATCCCTTATTCTATGTGTCCCCCACTATTGTCACCTAAGGAGATCATCCCACCATGAAAGCTATATACCATGTATCAGATAATCTTCCAAGAGTTCTGGATCTATTTCCTCTGAGGGCTTTCTTTGCTCTGCAATGTAAATAGGTCCTTCTCATCAATGTTCTGTCTTGTCTGTGATCAATGTGTGACATCATGATGGTTTTGGTCCTCTTAAGGGTGCTCAATGAGAAACATTAGTACTCCTTGTACTAATGAGATCACTCTTTTTGCTTATCTATGGGCCCCTTGCTCTTTTTGTTCCACTGGTAGAGATATATAAAAGTCATGAATATAATCAACATTGAAAGGAATCATCATATTCCAGAAATGTAGTGGCTGTGGCTTAAAGAGAAGACATGTTTGGAAGGTGTGTTTTATTTTTATACTATGAAAGCCCAAACAAGATATTCAACATGATCAAAATATGAGTTATTATTCACATTTTCTTGCAAACTCTAGATAGGACTTGAATTTGTTGTCCTCATCAAAGAATCACAGTAACAACTTTTGGGATGTCAGTATTCATATGAGTCCTGGAAGTCGACAGAGCATCATGATTACTATTGTAATCAGCATTACAAATTGGTGTTAGGGAACTTCAGAGGCCAAAAGATCTCTGTATTGTTTCAAAACAAACAACCCTTAATAGCCGTGGCATTGTGAGCTATCCATCTTATCAAATTAGCCAGAAAAAGGCACACTCGACAGTAAAGAATATGAAGAAATGGTGACTGGATGCTGTGAAAAATCCTCAAGTGTACAAATTGGACACAAAACAAATACCAAGAACTTCTCTCCCCACTATTCTAGATCTTCATTAATAAGCCAATAAACCTCATATGGACTCATTATTTTGTATATTTCTCAATCAAACTGTTAATATAGACTGGGTTCCTGAACAAATACATTCCTGGGACCCTGCACATCCTGGAGTAGTCCTAACTAGTAGTATCCTATGTGTAATCTCTAATATAGTACACAAGACATTACACTGTACTGGTCCATCTGCCTCCCTCTCTGTTCCAGCAGCCAATCCTGAGTGCCTGAAGGCAGAAGCTATTCTGTAACCTCAGTACCTGCCAGGATGTCTAGAGCATGGGAAGTCCTCAAAATAAAACTTGCATTTTACTAAAAAATAACTGTGTTACTACCTTTTCAACAGAGTGATATTGATCTGTAGCCACTCAAATTAAATTAACATTCTCGTCTTAACTGTTTCATTTGTTAAGGACAAGTCTGCAAGCTCTGGTGTACTTTGACCCCTCTTCATACCTGGGCCTCCATAAAGTGCAGCTAAGAAGCATGGAGGAGAAATCAGCTCTTCACTTCTTGTCAATTTTTACAAGCACATTCATTCATCCACACCTGGCATTCTGTGCAATGAAATGTCAGACATAATAAAGGTAAAAAGAGAGGCAGTGGCATAGGAAGAAAGTGGAGATGAAAAGGATATTTCACAATTCATCAATATGTGAATATTGGCATCCCTTTTTGACAGAACAAAGTGCTGCCAAGGACTCTTGTCAAAAGTAAAATGTGTGGCTGAAGCAAGATACACAAAAAGACACAAGAAGCCCATTGATTATTTTTGTTGTAAAATACACTTTTGATTTCCATGTACCTTTTCAAAAGAAGTTTTTAACACTTCCCTTTCTATAACATTCACTCTGATTCCTCTAATGCACAAAAAAAGCAGCCACTAAAAATGAGAGATGATTCCAATAGAAATGTCATAGTCATGCTTAAAGTCACTTAGCACAACCTTAAGAAAATATATCAGAGCGTGCTGGCCTTTTGTCCTTGGTGTTTGTCCACTATGTTTAATTTTTCTGAGTTGATGTTCATGATAAATTTGATTTAGTGATTTTATGTACTCTTACCCACTAAAGTAATACATATTTTATATCAACTGTCAGTAACCTTCACAGAGTGAAGAGCATAAACGAAAAGGATTTAATGAAATGTTACAATATGTATATTACTGCCCCAAATAACACCATTTCACAAGGTATCCACCTTGCTTTGGATGCAGAATAGAAAATAACCCTCAATAATCATTTTATGAATTTTTCCCTTAAGTGCTTCTGACCAAGAAGAGATAAAACAAGAGCTGGCAAGAAGGAAAGGGTCTTCTCTGTTGACGTTTAAATAAACATTCTATGATTAAAAAGCCAGGATAGAACTATGCCTGAAAATGGTAATGGCCTTCATTTTGATTAATGCAAAGAAAGCTTCCTGAATTCACTATTGAGTCACCAGGGATATATCACACAAACCCTCCTTCTCTATTTTTTTTGTCCAGAATACTTGTCTGGAGCAGAGATGTTCCAGCTACATCCCAGGGAGCCTGCTGATTCTTCTAAATTGCCTTAGGGTCCAAGGGAGAGATGCTGAAGTTTAATGAGGGCTCCAGCAGGCACACCGAGCTCTAAGCTTTCTGTGTAGCCCCATCCCTGCCAGCATCTTTCCTCTAAGCTGCAACTAGAGGACTCTGCTGCCCCTTCTTTATGCATTGGGGTTCCAAGTAAGATTTTCTTCATAAGAATAGTTTTGCTTCTAAACACAAAATTTTAAAACTGCTCCAGTTTGGCTGCAGAATTATTTATTTATTCATTCAATAAGCATGTATTAAACATCTATTATGTGCAAAGAACTCTGCTGATTTCTGAGGATTCATGAAGACAGTTGCGGGGCTGGGGGAAGTGAGGGAGTGGAAGGAACACTGTAGACTTAGGGGACAGTATGTAATGAGATTCTGTGGCAGGAGGAGAGAGTCTGTGTGTTCAAGGGATGGAAAGACAGCCACATATGAAAAACCGAACGACAATATGAGATAGCAAAGAAGCAAATGACAAATCAATAGTAGTACCAATAAGAACATGGTAATTCCAAGTTCAGTTGAATACCATCATTTATTGAACATATAAACAGATGTTCAGTATGTGATAAAATGTGTTAAATTCCATGATAAGTAGGCACCACTGCAGGAAAGACAAAAAAACCCATTTAGATTCTTTCCCCCTACCTTCATTATGAAATAAAATCCTTAAGGCTCTGGAGGAAAAGTAGGAAGCCCTGGGACCCCACCCCACCTCGCATTGCATAGGTAAATGTTCAATACAACTAAGAAAAGAGAACAGGGTGGGAAAAAAAAAAACCCTAAACCTTGGAGAAGGAATAATAAAGCATTCAGGGACCACAGCTGGAGTGAGAGGAAACTCTACCCCACAAGACCTACCAAAGGTGTAAGGTAGAGTGAGGATAAGAGGGGCATGATCACATGGAATACTCCACTCCTGAAATCCAGGGACAGAAGGCCTGCCTAAGGCTGAGACTGAAAAAGAACTACAGGAAATTCCCCTCTACCTCAGCCCCAAACACCAGGCTATCAAGTGTCAAGTGTCACGTAAAAGTAGTGTGCCGATGGAGGAGGAGCGAGAGCATAGGGAGAAACCTACCTGAAGTTTTGGCTCATAGAGAAAGCCAAAATTTGAAGTAGAACATGATCTCTGAGAAAAAACCTTAAGCTCCTATAAGACAGCCTAGAGGATTTTGAAAACGATAATGCAATGAGGATATCACGGTGAAAACAAACGTCAAGCTCAGCTCAGTTCCTGACAGACTGATTCAACCCACCCCACCTCAACAATAAAGACATAATTAAAAAGGAGGCATGCCCATTTCTTAGGCATAAATACTATTTACCAGAGTCTCTATTATCCTACATGCAATATCTGATTTCAATCAACCAAAAATTATAAGGCATTAACAAAATCACTGTTAAGAGACAAAGACACAACAAAACGAGACTCGGATATGAACCACTTGTTGGAACAATCTGACAAGAAATTTAAAATAACTATAATTGTTATGTTAAAAGTTCTAGAAGAAAATGTGGACAACATGCATGAACAGATGGAATATTTCAGCAGAGAGATGGAAACTGAAAGACGCAAATGAAAATGCTACAAATAAAAACCATGGTAAGAGATAATGCCTCAATCAGCTCTTTAGTAGATTCAACGCTGCTGAGCCTAGGAAAAAAATAGTGAACTTAAAGATGGGTCAGTAGAAATTACCCAATCTGAAATATTAAAAAAATATATAATGACAAACAGAGTAAAGAACCTAAGACATGCAAGATAAAATAATGGCAAAGAATTTTCCAAAAATAATGGGAAATTTCAAATGACAGATCCATGAAGCTCAGAGAACATTAAGCATCACTAAAATAACTCTATACACCAGAATACATCAGATTCAAACAGCTGAAAAACAAAGATAAAGAGAAAATCTTGAAGGCAATCGGGGGAAAAAATGACACATTACATGCAGAAGAGTAAAGATAATAATTACAACATATTTCTTTTCAGAAACTATGCAAGCCTCATAGAATAAGTTGGGAAGTATTCCCACCTCTTGT
This sequence comes from Pteropus medius, assembly GCF_902729225.1. Taxonomy (NCBI): domain Eukaryota; kingdom Metazoa; phylum Chordata; class Mammalia; order Chiroptera; family Pteropodidae; genus Pteropus; species Pteropus medius. The sequence continues at coordinate 8,273,317 of NW_024351729.1, forward strand.
ATTTTTGGAAAGGTTTGTGTAGGAGTGGTATTACTTCTTTAAATGTTTGGCAGAATTCACCAGTGAAGCCATCTGGGCCAGGAGTATTCTTTGTTGAAAGGTTTTTAACTATGAACTCAATTTTAAAAATAGATATAGGATTATTCATGTTACCTATTTCTTCTTGAGTAAGCTTTGGGAATTTATGTCTGCCAACAAATGTGTCCACTGCATCTGATTTGTCCAATTTATGGTCATAAAGTTTCTTGTAAAATTTCTTTATTATCCTTTTAATGCCTTCAGGGTCTGTAGTGATGCCCTCTCTTTCAATTTTAGTATTGGTAATTTGGAACTTTTTTCTTTTTTCATGATCAGTCTGGTTAGAGACATCAATTTTATTAATATTCTTTAAAACAGGCTTTAAAAGTCTCTTCCTTGGTGCTGCCTATGGAGGTGGCAGCCATCTCATACTCGGCTACCCTGAGACTATTCATGAAGGCCAAAGTTGTCAAAAAGAGAACCAAGAAGTTCACCTGGTGCCAGTCAGACTGATAAGTCAAAATTAAGTGTAACTGGCAGAAACCCAGAGGCATTGACAATAGGGTATGCAGAATATTCAAGGGCCAGATCTTGGTGTCCAACATGGTTATGTGAACAAGAAGAAAACAAAGCATGTGCTGCCCAGTGGCTTTTGGAAGTTTCTGGTCCACAACATCAAGGAGCTTGATGTGCTGCTGATGTGCAACAAATCTTACTGAGCTGAAATTGCTCACAATGTCTCTTCAGAGAACTGCAAAGCCATGTGGAAAGAACAGCTCAATTGGTCATCAGAGTCACCAATCCCAATGCCAGCCTGTGCAGTGAAGAAAATGAATAGACAGCTTGTGTGCACATTGTATTTGTATTAATAAAACCATAAAATTCTGCCAATAAATAGATGATAGATAAATGATAGATAAATAAATAAAACATGCTTTTAGGTTAATCAAACCATGTCGTATTAAAAAGAGGAATTGGAAAAGGAAGGTTACTCTTTAAAGAAAGAAGTAACAATGGGAAATTTCAGGAGTAATTTGAAAATAGAAAAAAATAGAAATACTATAAATGAAAAATACATTAAAAATAATTTTGAGTGGTATTAATAACTGATTGAACAGAATAAAGGAATGCTTCAGTAAACTTCAAGAGAAAATAAAGCACAGAGAAAATAAATGAGGAAAAATTGAACATTACATCAAAAGCAAATGAGAAAGTTTTGAGAAGTCCAATACATGTGATTAGAGCCAGAGAAGGAGAAATGAGAGAGAAGTTAGAAAAAAAAAAATAGGAATGACTAATTTTAACTTGATTCATGAAAAGTATCAACATAGATTCAAGAAGCTTAAGAAATTCTAAACAAGACAATCTATAGCTTGAATTATCAAAAAGGAAGGAAGGAAGGAAGGAAGGAAGGAAGGAAGGAAGGAAGGAAGGAAGGAATTTTTAGCAGTGAAAAAAATCCACTCAATACTAAAAAGATACTAATTGGATATTATAAACATCATTGTACCGATAAATTCAACAATCTAAATAAAATAGACTATTTCCTTAAAAGATAAAAATTACCAAAATCAATACCAGAAAACTAGAAAATCTGAATAGTTCTACACCTAATAAAGAAGTCAAATTTATAATCAAAAACCTTTAAACAAAGAAAACTAGATGCCCAGATGGCCTCACTAGTAAATTCTAATAATGATATATTAGAAGGAAGAAATAATTCTAATGTTATATAACTCTTTCAGAAATCAGAGAATGAGAGACTAGTTATCAACTTATTTGATAAAAGACATGTAATCCTTATACCAAAACCATACAAGGAAATTACTAGAAAAGAAATTATGGACCAATATCTCTCATGAAAATTGATGCAAAAATAATTTTAAAATATTAACAAATCAAATATATATAATATGCATGTGTAACTATATGTATTTGTATGTAAAATATGAGTACATGTTATACTTATACATATATAATATATGTATAACAGATACATATGTATGCTACATGCATATTACATATAATTTACATAATTATACATATGATTTTATATTTATAATGTAATAGATAATACTTATTAATAATGTATATGAAAAAACATAATAACCAAGTGGGTTTTAATTCAAGAATGCAAGATTGATACAAATTCAAAAGAATTAATCATCTCAATAGATGTAGAAAAATTAAAGCAAATTTCAAGACCCCAATGACTAAAACTCTCAGCAAACTAGTTACGAAAAGAAATTTCCTGTCTGATAAAGGGCATCTCTAAAAATCCTACAGCTAACATTGTACTTAATGATTAAATACTGAATATTTTCCACATTCTAAGATTAGAAACAAATTAATGATGTCCATTTTCACTACTTTTATTCAACATTGTACTGGAGGTCCTTGATAATGTTGTAAGGCAAGAGAAAGAAATAAAATGAATATACACTGTAATGGAAGAAGTAAAAATAATCTTATTTGCAGGCAACATAATTATGTACATAAAAATTCCTAAATAATCCCCCTAAATCTACTAAACCTAGTAAAAGAATTTAGTATATTAGCAGGCTACAAGGGCAATTTTAATAAGAATTTGTCATATTTCTATATATTAGCAACAAATAATAATAGTAAATTTAAAAAATACCATCTACAATAGTATCAAAAAATATAAAATACCTAGGAATAATTTAATGAAAGCTGTCCAAGACATTTACACTGAAAACTACCAAAAAACATAAAATACCTAGGAATAATTTAATGAAAGCTGTCCAAGACATTTACACTGAAAACTACCAAACAATGCTGAGAAATTAAATAAGCAGAGAGATTATCCATGTTCATTGATTGGGATAAACAGTATTGTTAAGATGAAACTTCTCACCAAAGTGATTTTTTAGATTCATGCAATCTCAGTTAAAATCCTAACAGGCCTCCCCACTCCTTTTCTTTCCACTTTTTTTTTTTTTTTTTTTAGGGCAAGGCAACCCTTGATTGACCTCATAGATTGCAAGGACCTTGTCAGCTTACAATACCTTATTTTTTATTTTTTAACGCCTACAGTACCTGGTCTTCCTAGTTGGTCTCCCATCCAAGTACTAACCAGGACCAACCCTGCTTAGCTTCTGAGATCAGTCGAGATCTTTTTTTTTTAATTAAGTTTATTGAGATAACATTGGTGAATACAATTATATAATTTTCAGTTATACATTATTTTATAAAATTTGACATCTGTATATTTTATTGTGTGTTTACCACCCAAAGTCCAGTTTCCTTCAGCTACCATATATTTGATCCCCTTTACCTACTTCATCCTACCCCTACCCCTCTATATTCGACCCCCTTTACCTCGTCTAACTCCTCCCTTCTCCTCTACCCCCTACCCTCTATAACCACTAGTCTATAGCCCATGTCCATGAGTCTCTGTTTGTCCTGTTCACTTGTTGCTTTTATGTTTATATCCCACATATAAGTGATATCATGTGATTTTCAACTTTTTCTGTCTGGCTTATTTCGCTTAGCATGATTATCTCAAGGTCAATCCATGTTGTTGCAAATGGCAGTATTTCATCTCTTCTTATGGCTGAGTAATATTATATTATATATATGTGCTACAACATCTTTAGCCAATCATCTATCATAGGATACTTCAGTTGCTTCCATGTCCTGGCCACTGTGTATAATGCTGCTATGAACATTACTGTGTAAATTTATTTTCGGGTATGGGTTTTCAAGTCCTTGGGCTAAATACCCAGAGAGGGATTGCTGGATCATATGGTAGATCAATTCTTAGTTTTTCGAGGAACCTCCATACTGTTTTCCATAGTGTCTGTAACAATTTGCAGTCCCACCAGCATTGTATGAGGGTTCCTTTTTCTCCACATCCTCTCCAACATTTGTTATTACTTGTCTTGTTGATTATAGCTATTCTAACAGGTGTGACACTGGTCCTTTTCAACATCATACTTGAAGTGCTAGCTAATGTAATAAGATAAGGAAATAAGAAGTGTATCCAGATTGAGAAGAAAAAAATAAAGTTTTTGTTCTCAGAAGGCATGATCATTTATGTAGAGAATCTGAAAGAACTGACAAAAATATTCATGGAACTAATAACTGAGTACACAGTAGGGCTCAAGGATATGAGAATAATATACAAAAGTGCATTGTTTCCTACCTACCATCAATGAACAAGTGAAATTTGAAATTAAAAGCTCAATACCATTTACATTAGCACCCCCACAAATAAAATGTTTAGGTATAAATCTAAAAAGATATGTACAAGACCTATTTGAAAAAAACTACGAAACTCTGATAAATGAAATCAAAGAACTAACTAAATATTTCATTGTCACGGATGGGAAGAGTTAATATTGTCATGATGTCACTTCTCCCCAATTTGATCTATAGGTTCAATGAAATCCCAATCATAATCCCAGAAATTAATTTTGTGAAATCAACAAATTGATTCTACAGTTCATATAGAGAGACATAGACCCCAAATAGCCAACACATTGTTGAGAGAGAGGAACAGACTTGGAGGACTGGCACTACCCAACTTCAAGACTTACTATAAAGTTTCAGCAATCAACATAATATGGTGTTGGCAAAGAATAGACAAATAGATCAGTGAAATAGGCTAGAAAGCCCAGAAGTAGATCCACATATGTATAGGCAACTTATTTTTGAAAAAGGAACAAAGACAGCACAATTGACACAATTGGGCAAAGATAGTCTTTTCAACAAATGGTGCTAAAACAAAAATACATAAGTATCAAAAAAAAAAAAAAGAAGAAGAAGAATCCAGACAGACTTTACAATCACCAAAAAGAAGGAAGGAAGGAAGGAAGGAAGGAAGGAAGGAAGGAAGAAGGAAGGAAGGAAGGAAGGAAGGAAGGAAGGAAGGAAGAAGAAGGAAGGAAGAAGGAAGAAGAGAAGAAGAGAGAGAAAAGAAAAGAGAGAGAAGAGAAGAGAGAGAGAAGAGAGAGAGAGAGAGAAAGAAAGAAAAGAAAGAAAGAAAGAAAGAAAGAAAGAAAGAAAGAAAGAAAGAAAGAAAGACAGACAGACTGAAAAATGGGTCGAAAGATCTAAATGTAAAACACAAATCTATGAAACTCCTAATGACTGGATATACTTTTTAGATAAAATAACAAAGGTATGATCCGTGAAAAAAATAATTGGTATTCTGGACTTCATTAAAATTTTCTGCTCTGTGAAAGAAAATGTCAAGAGAATGAGAAGATAAGCTACAGACTGGGAGAAAATATCTACAAAAGACACATTTCTTAAAAGAACTGTTATCCAAAATATACAAAGAACTGTTAAAACTCAACAATAAGAAAACAACCAGATTACAAAATAGGCCAAAGGCCTTAACAGGCATCTCACCAAAGAGGATATACAGATAGCAAATAAGCATATGATGCTCCACATAATGTGCCATCATGTAAATGCATATTAAAACAACAATGAGATACCACTGCATAGCTATTAGAATGGCCTAAATCTGGAGCACTGACACCAAATGTTGGTGAGGATGGGGAACAACAAGAATTCTCACTTATTGCTGATGAGAATGCAAAATGGTACAACTACTTTGGAAGACAGTTTGGCAGTTTTTTACAAAACTAAATATAGTTGACCCTGAATAGCACGAGCTTGAATTATCCTGATCCACTTATATGTGGTTTTTCAATAAATAGGTACAGTACTGTAAATTTATTTTCTCTTCCTTATGATTTTCTTAACAACATATTCTTTTCTCTAGCTATTTTGTGAGATGGTACATGATCCCTCGATAGATGATAGATCGATAGATAGATAGATAGATAGATAGATAGATAGATAGAGATCATACAAAATATATGTTAATTGACTGTTTATGTTATTGGTAAGGCTTCCAGTCAATGGTAAGCTATTAGTAGTTAACATTTGCTTTGAATCATAACTGCTTTTTTTAAAAAAAAAATAGTAGTTTTGATTTTAAAAATCTTAACAGAGTTGTTTTAGAAATTGACAAGTTGATTTTAAAAATTTATGTGCAAATGAAAAGGACTAGAATAGCCAAAACAGTCTTGAAAAAGTAGAACAAAGTTGGAAGATTTATTCTACCTAATTTCAAGACTTACTATAAAGCTATAATGTCAAATAAGTGTGGCATTGAGGTAAGAACGGAGAAATATATAATAGAATAGAAAACAGAGTCCAGAAATATAGTAAATTGGTTTTTACAAATGTGCTAAAGCAATCCATTGGTCAAATAAAGGAAAGTCTTTTCTACAAATAGTGCTGAAACAACTGGATATCTGATGAGGGAAAAAAACTAAAACTTTGACTCCCACCTCAAACTATATATACAAATTAACTTCAGATGAGTTATTGACCTAATAAAGGTAAAATGATGATGTTTCTAGAAAGGAAATTGCAATATATCTTCACAAACTTAAGGTAGACATATATTTTTATAGGAGACTCAGAAATTATGAACCATAAAAGAAGAAGTTGATAAATTAGACTTCATAAAAACTGAAAACTGCTATCAAAAAACACTGCTAGTAAAATGAACAGGTCAGCCACAGACTGTGTGAAACCATTCACGACATAGGTCTATAAAGGATTATATCCAGAATTTTTTTTTTTTTTACACCTACAGCACCTGGTCTTCTTAGGTGGTCTCCTATCCAAGTACTAACCAGGCCTGACCCTACTTAGCTTCTGAGATCAGATGGCATGAGGCTTGCTCAGGGTAGCATGGCCGTAGACGTATCCAGAATATTTACAGAACTTTATAACTCAATGATAAAATGGACAACCAAATAAAAATAGTAGAAACAAACATTTTATGAAATAAGATATAAAAATGACCAATACACATAAAAAGTACTAAATATTATTAATTACAAGTAAAATGCAAATTAAAACTATAATAAGAACCTACTATCCACCTGCTACAAGGGTTAAAATTTTTTAAATGTTATACTATCAAATGTTGGTGATGATGTGGAAAACTGATACTCTCATATGTTATAGGTATGAGTATAAAATGGTACAGCCCCTTTGGAAAACTCTTTAGTTAAACATATATGACCCTGTGATCCAGCAATTCCACTTCTAGGCATTTACTCCCCACCAAAAAAAAAAAAAATGAAAGCTTATTTCTGCAAAAGATCATACAATGTCCATGTCAACTTTATTTATAATAGCCCAGACTGGAAATAACCTAGATGTCTATCAACAAGTGAATGGTTAAACAAAATGATATATTCATGCAATGGAATACTACTTAGCAACAAAAAGAAACAAATCATTGATATATGCAACAATGTAAATGAATCTCAAAATCATGTTGAAAGAAGTCATACATGAAATATAATTTTATTTATCTACGTTCTAGAAGAGGCAGAACAAAAATCTAGCAATAGAATTCAGAATAATTCTTACTTGGGTTGTTGGAACAGAAGACGAAGAATCCTGGAAAGAGTCATAAGAGAACTTAATGGGTTGATGAAAAGTTTCCAAATCTTAATTGGTCTGGTTATTATATGGGTATACATTTGTCACACTCTTCAAACTCTGAGATTCATACATTTACTGTGTGTCAGCTATACATCACCAAAATAGTGAAAAACTAACATCTCTTAAATAACTACTAAACTGAACCATTTTACCATGTTTATAATAAGTGCCAGTAACTTTTGTTAAATATATCAAATTTACAAAAGATCTAGAATTTACTGCACTTATACAAGCTTTTTCCTACAATTCCAACAGATGAAGTTAATAGATAATAAACTATATACTGCAATTAAATATAAGCAGCAAGACTCAGAAGCAAGATCACTGTGAGAAAGTCTCTTCAAGAAATAATTTCAGTAGAACTAGATGATGCAGGTAAATTCAGAGAAAAAGACTGGGATGAGAGCATCAATTAAACAATGACATTTCTAATCTGCCCATAAATTTTATCATTATTTACATTTCATGTTTTCTGTATTAATACTGTAGGAAGATTAAAAGGATATAACTGAATCGTTAACTGTAGGAAGATTAAAACGAAAGGATATGGAGTGATCATTTAAATTTTTCGAAGAGCAGTCTGCTGATGAACTCTACATGATTTGGGCAGATCACTCTTCCTGTAGTTAGATCTGGCCAATCTAAAGACGCAATTACACCCTATATTCTTGGGTTTGCATAAAGCTGGGTTTATTTGCAACCCTTCTTTCTTCCCTCCTCCTGGGAGATAAAGGCCAAGAAATGAAAGGTTATTTTCTGCTTGAAAGGTCTTGTAAGAAGAACTTGATAGTTTCACACAGAGGTGCCCCATTCATAATCACAACACTTAACAATAAACTGGCTGTTCAGAGCTGCTTTAAATTCAAATGGGAAGACTACCAAATATCTCCAAAGCATTTCTAACCCCCAGTCTCCTTTAAAAATCAATTGTTTTCAATACCCCTCCTTTTGTTTCTATAGCAAACAGCAGCACAAGATAAACAAAGTAAAAAATCATACAGCATAGATGCTCTGTGCAGATCCTGGATAAAGAGAGCTGCAAAAGTATTCATTCACAACCAATTTCTAACACACAATGCACGACAACAGATTATACCATGTGTTATACCACAAGGTCTCATAGCTGCACAAATCTTTAGAATATGACTCTTATCCCAAGGTCATCCTGATCTTGTGAACAGGCATTCTACCATATTACTCGAACTATCCTTGTAACATATACTTTATACCATGTACTCTTTGACTACTCGTGCAAAGTATAGCACAATAAATTGAAGAAATATAATTTCAATTGGCATAATTTATGCACAATTTCCTACTAAACTCAAATAAAGAGATGATTTTCTAATATATTCTTTCTCTTTAAATCAGCAATCAGAAAGTATATTCCCAATACAGCCTAAATGAGGCATATTATTACAACAGAATTATTGCAAAAGGTTCTTTGCATGTAGTCATACTGGCTTAAAACGGCAAGGAATCTGTGGCTCACTAATAAATGCATGGTAATCACATATTTTCTTATTTTCTAGAGGACTTCATGGATTAATTTTAAATGTCCTCTACACTTAAAGGTGATTAAAAGCCAAATACTGCAACGACCATGTAACAATGCATTCTATGGTTAATGTGCTGTGGTTACTTATAGTGAGATGTTTTGAAATATATGAGAAATCCAGAAAACAGGAAACCTTATTGAAACTACAACTTCTTTAGTCTTGCAACAATCAGGCCACAAAACCTAGTGCTATTTGAGGTAACACTCGTAACTTTAAATTCCCCTTACCATCTCCAGTCATATAACTCCTACTTTTCTTTCTCTTGTTTCTCTTTAATGTTTCACTTCCTACTTATTCTATTTTGTTTTTTATTCATTTTTCTCCTTTTCTGCCTATGTTTTAAGATTGCTTGTCAGAGAATTGTTACGTATTATGTTCTCCCTTGTGGCCATCTCAGCCAGAGAAGAAGGTGAACTTGAAATATTTGATCCTGTGCATCCTGATTTATTAATTCATTCTTTTATTTTATTCTTTTATGTAAAAATGTAAGTATTATTAGGTAAATAACATGACCTCAACAATTCTACACAACTGTCTGGCCAGAAAGTCTGTAAGTCTAGCTGCTTGCACATGGCTGTATTCTTCTTGTGTCTTCAATTTGTTTTTTTCTGTGCATACTTAAGAAAGGTTATGTGTGTGACTCAGCTTCATATCCCATGTACCTCACGTGGTGCCTAGCATACAGTAGTGGCAAACAGATTTATGTTAAATAAATGGGTTTACACTTGTCCTGAATGTTTTTAATATGACAAGTTCAGTGTAACCTACTAATCATTGTATCTTCTTCCTCTTTAAATGGTTCAGTTTTTTAAAAGAAATATATTCAACTTTACCACATTATTCCTCATTATAATTGTTAGTGTGAGCTCCTCTTTTCATATCTATATCGACAAATTAGTATCCATACTTTGCAAAATCTGATCATTTTTTAAAATCTTTTCTTCTTTCTTGTATACAAATCAAGTCTGTTGAGTTTATTGTTGCTTGTCTATTTTATTTTAATGGGAATTATATTCTTTTAATTTTTACTATATATAGTATGTATATTCAAAGATCAGAAGCAATATATAAATTCTTCTTTTTAGCATACATTGTAAATATTTAGCCAGCAATATCTCAATTGAAATTCTTACATGAATTCAATAGCCATAGACCATTATAAACCCAGGAAAATCATATTGTTCTATGTGGCAGGTTGTTAGAAAGGACCTAAGAGAGCTTTACCTAAGGGGCCAGGGACATTACTATGCATTTGTCTATTTAACCTTGATTCAAGCAGTAAGAGCATTGTGAGCATTTCTATGGAAGCTGAACTCCCCAACATAAAGCCTAGTAAGATAATAATAAAAATCCTCATCCACCTCTACAGGCCTCTTAACACCTGACACCTAGTGAAGATGCCTGTGGTACCCGACTACCTACTCCCTCCTCACATACTTATTGTTACTTATGCCAAGGTCCATGAACCATTCTAAAGATACTGTCCACCCTTTAATATCCCGTACAACCCTAACTTGTGCACAGCTGAGCCATCAGCAGCTAAGGAAAAGGTTCTAAGAATAGCTATTCATGGTTTAGACATAGGATGCAACATGAAGACCAAAGGGCATCAAAAGAATGAGGACTCAAAGAGCAGAACACTAGAGTGAGGCAGAAAGGCTCTTGAGAGAAAAGGAAACTTTGAGCCATGGCACTTTTACAAGGGACTGAGACAAGTGACCCTGCTTATCTACTCAGAGGACTGCATCCTTTAATTAGTTGTCTCAGAAGGAAGAATTTGTGATTCTGAGGCTATCACAAAGGGCAGGTAATATTCAGATACATCTGTTAAGTATCCTGAAGACCTTGGAGTGTTCAACTAGAGAAACAATTTGGGAGGAAGGAAGGAAAGAAGGAAGAAAGGAAGAAAGGAAGAAAGAAAACAAAAATGCTAATCCTGGTCAGAGACTGACTCTCTGGCTGTTTGCATTCACCTAGATACAATTTAAGTGTATATAGGTCATTTTTTACCATGTCTAGTCTATTTCTATATTGAATTCCACAGAATGTTGTATTTCTAAGGACTACGAAGTCTTTGTTTTATGATAATATTAGAATTACACTCTTCCTTCCAAAACTGTGCATGCCAAGACAAATACTGAATATAAGTCAAGCACAGACCTAAATTTTTATGATTTTGCATGCAGCCCACTGAACACATAACCAATAATTCCAGTGACAATAACACCAGAGAGAGAGAGAGAGAACCTGACAATAAAATGTCGTTATATTTCTTTTCAGGCATATCTAACATATTGTGTGTGTATATAAATGTATATATACACACACTATATATATATATATACACACACACATAAAGTAATAAAACATACAGTATATACTTTGATTACTTAATAATTCATCATATTTGGCATTTAGCCTTTCTAATTATTGACCTTTTAAATAATACTGGGATAAACATCTTTTTATATATATATATATAAATGATCTATCTCTGATTTTTTCTTTAGAAGCAATTTCTAGAAGTAGAAATGAGCACTAAAAGGCATGAATATATTTACGTCTCTTTCCATATATTGTGAAATACTTGCCAAGAAAAAATGATACCAATACATGCTTTGATCAGTAGGCTTTGAGAGTATTTAACTTAATCTCCTCCTTAATCTTATCAGTTTTTAACATTTCCGCCAAGTCAGAGAGCCAAAAAAAAAAAAAAAAAAGATAGATTGTGGTTTTCTTTAACCTATCTTTTAAATTTTTTTGCAGAAGTAAAAAAGTAAACTATATTTATAATTATTTTATGGTGTTTCTTTTTTAAAATCTGTCTTTCCCTCTAAACTGTAAATTCCAATGAAGGCAGGTACTATGCCTATCAGAGCCTAGCACAGGGCCTGGAACATAATAGGTGGTCAAAGTTGTTCATTGGACCGTAAATAATTGATTTTTTATTTATAACAGCTTTTGTATATCAGCATTTTTGCTTGACTTGAAATGACAGATTCTGTCCTTGACCAATTCTAATCAGGCTCTTCTGAGTCATCTTCTTGACTAGGCCTCAACCTTGACCTTTGAAACTACAGACTCTTAACACAAATGATTTTATTCATCCCTCTCTCCCCACATTTAAAGGACTTAAACAAACACTAATATAATTTCTAACAGTTCCAGGCCATGTTTCTATGATGATCATAGCCCCCCTTAAAGTACCTGCTTGAGAAAGCTCAGGCTGCCCAAAGAATTTACTGTTTGTTCTAGCTAAGGCCTGATGATAGGCCACTGACCAATCTTTATTAGGGTGTTTACTAAAAGGGGCTTACAACTGTAAATCCTTTCTCTGTCTCTTTGAGATGTATATGAATCTCATAACTCAGAAGTATCTTTCTTTCTCAAGGACCTGAAAGCCATTCCATCCCTGAAAGGGAAGGGCCTGTGTATCTCAGCTTTTGTGGGAGAATAAAGCTGACCCTATCATCATTTACACTGACCAACCCTTTGTAATTTTTCACACTTCCCCTACTCTGCTGAGCTACCACTCACTCCCCTCACTACTCCCTCATTCTCTCTTCATAACGCCCAGTCACCTCTGTAAAAATTAAAGTTGATTCAGTTCATGCTGAACCCTCTTCCCTACTGCAATTAGTATATTACTGATTAAAATCTGTCCTTCCCACAAGAATCTGCCTTTATTTATCTTTGACAGGAGCTTATCCTTGACTTCTCTACCATTTCAGCTAATATTCAGCTAATAGCAAACCAAATATTCTAATGAAATTAGTTATATATCTGCAGACAGTTTTATGACAAGGGTACCAACCAACTGACGTTTTATGTGTGGTTGGGTACTTTTTTTTTTGTTTGCATCTCACCAGAAGCATTGGGCTTATTTATGGTTATAATTTGAATAACATGTTAGACAACTAGCTCCTAGCACAAAAACCCACAGGCCTTTAAAAGCTGTAAAATATTTTATCGCATGCCTAAAATTTTACTATCTGTCTGTTAGTTTATGTCAAAAAGTTGATTATGTATTTCAACTGAAAAGGTATCAAATCTCATAACCACTTTGTTAAATATTCTCCAAATTTTAAATACTCATTGTTTTCTACATTTGCCTCTATGTTTTAATAGTTCATAGGTAAATACTAAGAATGGCTACCATCAGTGGCTGTCAACAGAGTCTCAAGCTCTCTTCAAGAGCTCCATGGACTTTCCCTCAAAACCTACCAACACAGTAAAATTGATATTCGTAAAGATAAGGAAACTGAGGCTCAAGAGATTCCATAAATTGCAAAGATCACAAAGCCTGTAAATAATGGAGCCATGATTTGAACCATGGATTGTTTGACTTCAAAATCTGTGTTCTTTCTATTGCACTTTACGACCTGATTGGATATACTCATACATAGATTTGGGGCTCTTTCATACTTCTCATCCTTAATAACTAACATACAGTCAAAACAAAAGCGAATGTGAGGGAAAATTATACTCAGAATAAATATTGTAATTATAACGAAAGAAAAAAGAAAGAGAAGAAAACAGTCAAGCTGTGGCAAAGCAAACTCCAAAGCAATCAAGAGGCTTCTAAACCTTGAGTTTTCTTTAAATGAGCTATATTCATTCCTCTGAAAACTCTAGCTTTAGAAAGAAGGTGGCATACTGTGGGAAGACCGAGGAAATTAAACTTTTTTAATCTTATTGATTCTTATTTCTTTCATTCCATCTGTTTCCTTGGCATGGTGAAGGGGGTGACGATCAACGCAGAGTAAGTCAGCTCTGTCAGTCAGAAGATAGAAGCTGACAAACCAGACACAGGCTTGGGAAGGCCTTCCACGAGGGGAAGAATCTGTGCCAGATGACAGGACTCACAGAGAGTCTGACAAAATGTTGCAGACAATCAGGAAGAGTCTGATCCAGATTTCATAGATAATAAGCAGGCTCTTTTCTGTGTGCATGCGCATAGATTTGAATATTTCTGGTAAAGTGCCTCATTTTTGCATAGAACAGAAAGTATATCACAGGAAAAAAATATAATAAAGGGGCAAGAAGAAGGGTCAAAAATAAAAGAAAAACAAACAACTAAATTGATAGTATAGAAATCTTCAATATTTTGAATCCATAGAGTATAATATAATAACATGAGAGGAAAATGCTTCAGAAGTTAATATTTCTAATATTACTAGAGTGAAAATACATTGGAATTTCAGGAGTTTTCTATAGTTTAGGACCTTCTTTAAAATCATACAGCATTCATTCAGTTGATGTTCCATCATAAAGAGCACATTGTATAAGGTGATCTCTAACATAAACTGTAAGATAGCCATAAAAAAATGATGATTTTGTGCACAAAAGAATCGGAATCAGATCACTAGTCAGTCTTGTGATTAATTTCTATAAAGATATATAGATTCCATTTATCCTCGTGAAGAGCTTCATGCAAAAGGGCTTCTACTCTGACAGAGAAAAGACTAAAATGGAAAAGCAGTTCATCAAAGAAATTCATTTTGTTGGGAGCCAAGAGATCCATATATGGCAAGGCTGGAAAGTGAATCAGTTTTACCATTTTGTTGCTCCCCACACTCCCCCACTCCCTTGCCAATTAAGCTACTATCATCAACAAAAGGCATAATGTTATCTCTTCACCTGCTTTCTCCTGGACTTGAAGACTCTCATCAAAACAGACTAGAGATATCAAAAACTGTAATCCTCTAAAAGCACAAGACTGACTTTAAAAATCCACATGCAAATAATTTGATTGTAAAACCTTTTGGACTCAACCCTTGTAATTCAACCAGTATGGTTGAATTATGTCCCTCGAAAAAAGAAAAAAATGTATATGTTGGCGTCTCAACCCCCAGTACCTTAGAATGTGACCTTATTTGAAGACAGGGTTTTATAGAGGTGGTAAAATGAAAATGAGGTCATTAGGATGGGCCCTAATCCAATATGACTGATGTCCTTATAAAAAGGGGGAAATTTGGACATAGAGAGTGGTACTGCATAGAGGGGATGCCATATGAAGAGACACAGAGAGAACTTGGTTATCCATCAGCCAAGGAGAGAGATCTGGAAGAGCTCCTTCCCTCACAGCCTTAAAGGAACCAACCCTGCCAATACCTTGACTTTAGATTTCTAACTTTCTGAACTGTGAGACAATATGCACCTATTGTTTAAGGCACCCAGTTTGTGGTACTTTGTTATGGTGTCCTAGCAAATAAATTAGATTTTAGAATCTGGAAGTAGAGTGCTTCTGTAATAAATAGCTAAAAATGTAGAAGTCCCTTGGAATTGGATAATGAGTAGAAGCTGAAAGAGTTTTCAGGTACATAAAAGAAAAATCCTAGAATGCCTTGAAGAGAGTGTTGCTAGAAATGTGAATGTTAAAGGTGCTTTTGGAACATGTTAAAGAAAAGTAGAGGAAAGGTGGTCCTTCTTATAAAGCAGTGGAGGGTCGGCTGAACTGCGTTCTGTGGAATGGAAAGTAGAACTTATAAATGATGCACTTGAATATTTAGGTGAAGAGATTTCTAAGCAAAGTTTTGAAAGCACAGCCTGCTTTCTCCTTGCTTCTTAGAGTAAAATGCAAGAGGGAAGAGAAATATTGAAGAAACAAAAAGAATCACAACCTGAAGACTTAAAAAATACTCGGCCTATCCATGTTGCAAAAAATGAAAGCATGCTCTGGAGAAAACTCCAAGAATGTGGCTAGGCAACCATTCGCTAAAGAGATTAGGCATGTATCTTGCGGATCCAATCAACCATTTCAGCAGAAACAGCACCAGCCTGGACTGACAGGGACAGAACCAGGACAAAATGAAAGAATGCTGTCAGACCATTGGGACTCTATCAGCAGGAAGTGGGCTGATGGAGCTATTCAGCCATGAACATGTGTTAATGTTCAAGAAGGGAAAAGAATGACCTTAAGGGCTTTCCGGAACCTGGTGGCCACTACTACCATGGATCTAGAGGATAGGGGTGGGTGAAGGGCGGACTGTCTCCTCCTCAGCTCCAGAGGGCAGGGCCACCTCCTCCATTTAACATGGCAAAACTAGCCTCATGGACATTCTCAGCTCCCTTTCCTGACTTCCCTGTTTCTATGGTCTCACTTCCAGTAACCCAAGTTCAAACTGTGTCATCAGTGACTCCTTTCCATTTCTTCAGATTCAATTAGGACCTGGTTCTATTGATTTTTCCACTCCTCACAATCATTACTCTTGCTAAGGATCGTACTTTTAGTATGATAAAAAAAACAAAAAACATTCTTAACCAGTTTTATGACATTGTACAAAGAATTTTCTGTGGTTTATGTTTTTTAATCTTTGTAACAGTTCAGTGAAATGACTTGCTATTCATATTCTTTTTACAGGTAAAGAAATTGAGGCTCAGCAAGGTACCAAATGGCTATGTTTGCCCAAGATCACACAGTGATGGAGTGTCAGAGGAGGGACTTGAATCAGATCTTTCTAAGTCCTGAACCACATTCGGAATAACTGATACACTCCCTCCTTTAAAACATCTCTCATATTTGTTTCTTCCTTTCCATTCCCACTGTTACCAACCTCGGTTTCATAGTCCTTCACCCTTTTATTATGGCAAAAATCTCCTTACATTTCTCCCTACCTCCTGTCTCTCCTCTTTCCAACCTGTCTTTTTTTTTTTTTAATCTCATCAAAAAGAAAACTGTCTATAAGTCACCCCATAGCTCAAAAAACTTTCTGTGACTTCTCATTGCTGGTAGAATAAAGCCAAAATATCACAGACTGGCATTTCACAATATCTTTACTCATCATGCCACCTGTTAAAAATGTTGCCCATCCTAAACGCCCAGTCCTTTGTGAAATTTTATCTGTTAAACCTTTATCTGAGCATTTCACTTGGAAAAATGTTTTTCCTCCTTGAAATTCTACCATATGTAACATCATCTAAATCAACCTCAGGCTTAATATGTCGACCAGAGACTGAAATCATACCTTCCCTCAAAATTTCCTCTCCCAGTTTCCTGTCTACCTGCCAACTACTTAACATTCACTTAAAATTCTAATGCTGCCTTTGACTCCTCCTTCTTTTTATGTTGTCTGCTAGATTCTATTGTCTCTTCTGCCACTAAAGGTCTCTCATTCTTTCCTTTCCTTTTCATTGTCACTATATCAGTTCTCTTTTATGCTCTTTGGACTTGAGAACGAAAGAGAACTACCACTGAACTAAACATCTACCCCCAAATGAGCAAAGATTGATAGAACAGAGGGCCAGAGGAAGAGTCTCAGGAGAGAAATGATAACAGCTTATATGCAAAGATGTAGCCTAGAGAGAATGAAGAATAGAGAAAATAAAATATACATCAACTGGGGTTGGGGAATGAAGAGAAGGAGTAGCGACGGGAAGTGCTCGAAGATGAAGAATTTGAGGACAGAAACGAAGGTCCCAGAAAGGTGGCTGGGATTGTGAATCAGATCCCTTTAATTTACTTTTGGAAGATAAGAAAGTTTTCCACTCTTTTTTAAATCACAGTAGTTCCCCCATATCTGTGGGAAATACAATCCAAGCCTCCCAGTGGATGCCTGAAAACTGATGGTACTGAACCCCATATATATTACGTTTTTTTTCCTCTACATATGTACTTATGATAAAACTTAATTTATAAATTAGGCATAGTAAGAGATTAACACGAATAACTAATAAAATAGAGCAATTATAACAATATACTGTAATAAAAGTTATGTGAATGTGACACATCTAGTAAAATAAGAGTTACTTGACCCCGGCATTGCGATACCACAGCAGTCAATCTGATAACCCAGATGGCTACGGGGTGACTAACAGGTGGGGAGCTTCTACAGCATGTAGATGATGGACAAAGGGATGATTCATGTCCAGGGTGGAGCGGAGCAGGATGGCACGAGATTTCATTAGAATGATGTGCAATTTAAAACTTATGATTTGTCGATTTCTAGAATTTCCCATATTAATATTTTTAGATCATAGCTGACCATGAGTAACTGAAATCTAGAAAGCAAAACTGAGGATAAGGAGTGGGGCTACTGTATATTTTGACTGTTAATGCTACGCTCTTCTGACATAGCTGTCTTCTCTGAAGGTGGATAGTTTTTTTAAGCACTACCTTCTCTACAACTCAACTCTCAAATGTCTACTAAAACTACTCTGCATGACATTTGAAACTCTGAACCAATGGCTCCAACCCACTGCCCCTGCCGCCCTCACCCCGGGTCCTATCACTGTGCTCCACCAATCGTTTTCCTCTCCATGTGTCTTCACCCATGCTTCTCTCCCTCTGAAACTGCCCGTCTCCAACCCTGCCTCTCAAAATCCTCTGCATTCTTCAGGTCCTAAGGAAAATGCCATCTGTATGATTCATCTGGAAATGCTCCTGCTCCTCCTTTGAACACAAACAATACTTTGTTTTTTATCTTTTTAACCGTGTTTCTTTTCTAGCCCTGCTTGTCTCAAATTGGAATATTTACCCATCTACCTTCTCACCAAAATGTGCACAGCCCTGAAAGTAAGAACTATGCTTTGCTTATCTTGATATATCTAACCAGATATCTTACACATAGTAGATAAGTAGATACCCTATACATATTTACCAAAGCAAATGGCATTTAATCCCACTGGCCTTCTTTATTTTTGCCCTGTCAGGCAAGGAGGTGAGTTGTCCGCAAGGTTTTTGTATGGGAAAGCTTCTCATGGAAAATCTTAGCCTCTTTGTTATAGATGAAGCATCAATTAAAAAGCACAAAGTGACACAGTCTGAACCTAGAATATATCCTGGGGCCCAGACCAAAGAAAGAGACAAATTTAAAGTTGTACAAACCAACAGTGGGAGGACCGTCTATACTTAGTGACTAGTCTGTCAGAGTGAAAAACCTCAAGTGGGTTGTAAATATAGGGTTGATTCTTTGGGAGATTTTTCTTCTATTTGCTGATTCAGCTCCTACAATCAAGAGATTTTGTTGTTGTTCAATTTTACTTAAGGCAGACTAAATCAACTGATTCCATGTTTATTTCTGATTTTTGGTTTTTTTTTTTCACCTTGGCTAACCTCTGTTTTACAAGGGCCTTTCAGTTTTAATGATCAGAAATATGCTTTTATCCTTTTTATATTTTTAAAGTCATCTACTTCTTTGCTTATATCTTCTATGGAAATCCAACTAATTTGTTACAAATGTGATTTTTTTATTTTTAAATTTGCAGGAATCCACAAGCCTTCTAACATTCTGGCTCATGATAGTGATGGATTTTATTCCCAGCGTTCATTAGTGTCCACTGTGAATTCATGTCTATGCAACATGTAGATGACTCACTGGTTGGTACCAAATGGTTGTTTAACATTTTACATTCTTAAATATACCATTGTAACTCCTTTCATGATTCTTGTTCTCTAGAAATAGAAAGTAATATTGAAGGTATATCTTTCAAGGGACTGCTCATTTCAGAAAATCCAGATGATCCAGTGTTTATTTATGTACGATGACCTTAAATGGGGAAATTAACAAAACAACAATGATTAAAGTTTCCCAAGCCTTCCCAAGCAGAGCTTTTACAGGCTTTCTTCTAGAGCTACATGACATGGTCATTAGGCATTTAGGGGAATAATTATAAGAGTAGACAAAGCAGACCAGCACTCCCTGCTGCTGAAGGTCTAGGCCCAAAAAAGAAAGAAAAGAAAAGGAAGAGCCCTTTTGGGTGGACCATATATTAATCATCAGCAATCTATGTTCTTGTTGAACAATTGTTGACTTTCCTACCCTTCACCCAATCCCCCAATAACAATCTTCCAAACCTAAGACTCTGTCTTTGACAATTTATCCCTATTGCAGGCACCCACATATGACACACACATACACACATTCACACAAGTTTTTCTTTCATATTTGGATTTGCAGAAGGGTCAGAGGAAAAGGAAAGACTTAAAAAAAAAAAAACCTTCAGTAAGTTTGATCTAAACAAAATGGTTATTCAAATGGGTCCCCTACTAATTTCACAAAGATGCGTGATAATATCCAACATATGGCTTTAACTATGTTTTTTAATATTAGAAATTGAATGCACATTTTAAGACACAAGTTTTGCTGATATGCTGTTGATAATATAGGAGAACTATTTTCCATTTGTTTCTAATTATCTTAAAGACAGCCTGGGGATCATTTACTCATGGTTTAAGAGCACTCAGATAAGTCCGCAGATGCGACAGGCGGGCATGTGTGTCAGCTACTGCAGTGGGGCTGCGTGAGGGTGGCTTAGCCAAGACTATCCTCTTAAGTCTGAAACCACTAGATACGGTTCCTAAGGTCAACCAGTACTGAAAAAATAAAATCCTTCTTTTGTCAACATTCTTAGGGTGTGGGCTCTGGAGCCAGACTGCCTGGCTCCACCATTGAGCTAGCTGGGTGACCTTGAGCAAGTTAGTTAACCTCTCCTTGCCTCAATTTCCTCATCTGGAAAATGGGGATGTGCCTACATCATATGGCCATATCATGAAGATTAAAACACCCAGAATGTTGCTCAGAACATAGAAAGCACTTGATAATTCATCTGGACCCAGTGTAGTTTTGCTTCATCTCTCTCTGCCTCCCCATCCCTAACTCCTTTCCCTGAACCTTGCCAGTAAGATTTCCTCCAGTTCTTCCAACATATTCTCCCTCATTCTCCTGGAGCATTTTCTCCTCTTCTGGCTAACTCACACTCCTCCTCCAAATCTCAGGGCAGATGGCACTCCCTCCAGTCTGAGTTAAGTGGTCCTCACTTATATGCTCGCAGCTCTCTGGATTTCTCCTAGTATGCTGTGTATAACACATCATTTTAATGCTCATTTATATACCCCACTGGACAATAAACTCTGAGTCAGGAATTAAATGTTTTGTTCAGTGTTGCAATCTCTCCTTGCAATTGCTTTGCACTGAAACTAACTGGATTTTTTTTTTTGAACTAGAAAAAAAAATTTTCTTTAGTGTACCCACCTAGAGTAGATAACAATGCAGAGGAAGTGGGGGAGAATTACATGCTTACTCAAGAGCATTTTTAATTATAATTCTTCTTGAGAGTTGATGAACCCTTTCAATCTGAAAATTCAAGTGTTTCTTCAGCTCAGGGATTTATTCTTTGCACATACGCACAAGTTCATACACACCTGTATGGTCCTACACATGTACACACTCTTCATTTCCATTTCTCCCCTATTCTCCTTCAGTAATGATTATTGTTTACTTACTAGATCTCCTAGATTTGTTTTATTTATTATCCCATCTTTTCAGTCATGATTTTCATTTCTTTCACTTTATTTCTTTGCTATGTGTTTGAAATTGCTTCCCTATTTGATCTTACAGATCGCTTGGTGGCATAGATTCTTCTTTCCCTTCCACTTGTGAATTGTTTTAATTTGAAAATTATGGTTTGATTGTTCTCATCATTTCCTAAAGTATTGCTAAAACATTTTCAATTTTTGTTTTGTTTTATTTTTCAAGTTCTGTTCTACTTCTTTAAATCTTCCTCCACACATGGCAGCTCAGTCTGTCTTCTTCAAGTAACTGAGACCCCTTTGCTGGCTCCTATCAGTTCACGTCATGGAGTGGGTCCATCAGTAGCATGCAGCTCAGGCTTCTGGAGTCCGGGGCAGTGCTAGACTGGCAGGCTGTGAGAGAGAAGGTTGGAATGTCTTCTCCAGGAGACTGATCATGCAGTGCCAGCAGCCAACTAGGGCCTCTGCACTGAGAGCAGGGGTCTCATCCAGCAGCAATAGGATCTGCTTTCTCCTCCCCCGGCTCCAATGGCAAGTCTCCCCACCTCCAGCGGCACTAGAAACATTGGCTCTCTGCATCTGCGACAATTCCTCTCCAGGTCCGGATCCCAGGCCTGAGGAGGTCCAGTTTCCAACAACCTGAGTATATCATGTAGAGTTCCCAGAGGTAGATGGAGGACATGGGCATGTGTTCAGGCTGCCATCTCCCATATTTTATTTTAAAATTATCTGAGGAGATGAAAATTGGGGAGGACTATGACAAGCCTTTTATATTAAAGAAACATTTTTTGCACTCAAAAATGTTGGAATGCTCAAAGTTAGCCAATTAGGAGCAATTTCCAATTTTTTAAGAAAAAACTACAAAATCAAAACTTCTCTGAAGTTTAATAAGATATCCTGTAAGATACCCAAATTCATATGGGAAAAATTAGCCTCAAAGCTTGATGTACTCTTTGAAATATAGCATGGCTGTCCCTGAAACACCGAATATCAATGCGGTGTAGTGATTAAGAACATAGACTCAGGGTTTGTTACTTATCATCATTGCCTCAGTCTCATTATCTGTGAGACGGGGTTCATAATAGTACTTACCTCACATAGTTTTGTGAAGGTTAAATGAGTCGATATTTGAAAAGTGCTTAGAATAGTACCTGGCGTATA
Source organism: Pteropus medius (assembly GCF_902729225.1). Lineage (NCBI taxonomy): Eukaryota > Metazoa > Chordata > Mammalia > Chiroptera > Pteropodidae > Pteropus > Pteropus medius. Next base: position 8,295,811 of record NW_024351729.1, read on the forward strand.
ATAAATACATGTTTGTTAAATAAAATTAACTAAAATAAAATGAATCCGAGATCAGCGTTTAAAGCTGCAAACACTGTAGGGAATTTTTAATATACAGAATATCATTGAATTTTTTATCTTTAAAAAATATCTTTGTCATCAAAATGGGTTCACCACTGCCTATTTTTTAATTTATTTTTTAACATTTTATTGTAATTTCTTTTCACTTACAGTTGACATACAATATCATTTTATATTAGTTTCAGGTGTACGGCATAGTGGTTAGAGATTTATATAACTTAGGAAGTGATCTCCCTGATTGGTCTAGTGCCCACCTGGCACCATGCATAGTTATTACAATATCATTGACTATATTCCCTATGCTGTACTTTACATCTCATGACTAGTTTGTAACTACCAATTTGTACTTCTTAATCCCTTTATCTTTTCACCCAGCTCCCAACCCCCTCCCATCTGGCAACCATCAGTTTGTTCTCTTTATCTATGAGGCTGTTTCTGTTTTGTTTGTTCATTTATTTTGTTCTTTAGATTCCACATATAAGTGAGATCATATGTTATTTGTCTTTCTCTGTCTGACTTATTTCACTTAACATAATACCCTCTAGGTCCATCCATGTGGTCTCAAATTGTAAGATTTGCGACAGCAAATATTCCATCCAATGGTCTATTGATGGGTACTTAAGTTGCTTCCATATCTTGGCTATTGTAAATAATGCTGCAATGAGTATAGAAGTGCATGTATCTTTTTGAATCAGTGTTTTCGATTTCTTTGGATAAATACCCAGAAGTGGAATTGCTGAGTCATAAGGTAGTTCAATTTTTTAAGTTTTTGAGAAACCTCCATACTGTTTGCCATAGTAGCTGTTCCAATGCCAACAACGCACAAGGATTGACTTTTCTCCACATCCTCACCAATACTTGTTTGATTTGTTGATGATAGCCATTCTGCCAGGTATTAGGTGATATCTCACTGTGGTTTAAAATAGCATTTCTCTGATGATTAGTGATATTGAGCATTTTTTCATATGTCTATTAGCTATCTATATGTCTTCTTTGGAGAAATTCTATTCAGGTCTTCTGCCTATTTTTAAGTGGATTGTTTGTTTTTTTTAATGTTGAGTTATGTGAGTTCTTTATAAATTTTGGATATTAACCTCTTATCTGATGTATAACTGGTATATATCTTCTCTCAATAGGTTAGGCTGTCTATTCCTCTTATTGATCATTTCCTTTACTGTACAAAAACTTTTTGATACAGTTCCATTTGTTTATTTTTTGTTTTCCTTGCCCAAGGAGATATATTAGAAAAAAATGTTACTAAGAGCAATGTCAGAGAGTTTACTGCCTATGTTTTCTTCTAGGAGTTTTATGGTTCTGGGTCTTACATTTAAGTCTTTAGCCCATTTTGAGTTTACTCTTGTATATGGTGACAAAAGGTGGTCTTGTTTCATTTATTTGCATGTATCTGTCCCAGTTGTCCCAAAACCATTTATTGAATAGACTGTCTTTACCTCATTATATATTCTTCCCTCCTTTGTCATAGATTGACCATACAGGCACTTCTGTGCTCTCTATTCTTTACCACTACTTATTTAAAAATAATTCTCTGATAGATGCAGCAAGGATTATGGCATTATAGGCAGTCCTAGAATGCCAAGAGTTTCCAATGAGAAGAAAGACAAGGAAAGAAGTGAATATTTTTACTTTACAATATTTACTTGAGGCATATGTTTTCATATGAACTCTGCTACTTTCAATTTTATGGTAGAATAACATAGTTATTGCTATTTATTAGCTAATATTAGAAATAGCGTAAAGTCATGTTTTAGAGATCTGTATGTCCTCAAGACTCAGTAGAGGTATATTTTACACTCAGGAAGGTTGAAATGCTCAAAGTGAAAACCAATTAGAAGCAACTTCCAATTACTAAGAGAAAAACTACAAAATTAAGCATGCCCATTTTTTAGTGTGCCCCACACATTCACACAGTTGCTCAGTTAGATTCTAACAGAAATGTACATGCCAATGAACCATTTTGCTGTCCCTTTCCTACCTCTGAGGTCACAAAGATCAGACGAGGAGAAAATATTAGCATCTGAACAATGACAGAAATTCCAAAAGTCATGGCAATTAAAAACTTTTATAATAATAAATAATAAAAGCTAACATTTTTTATTGTATCTTGATAATCATTTAAATGCACTATTTCATTTGATTTTCTAATTAGGGTTTCGTATTTTATTTCTCCAATTACCACTTAGCTCTTAGGTTAGCTATGTCTTTTCCATTCCTAAAGGTCAGGAAACAAAAGAACTGAGTCCATTTAGTTCAGTTTTAATAAATTCGATGAACCAAATGACAACAGAAGTTTGGGATAAAAATGTGTTTCTGATCCATGCAGAAGAGGATGTTAAGTGGCACAGCATAAATAGTTGACTATGATCCACTGAATAAGCTTCAATCAGCTGAATAATTCACGCAAAACATTCAGCTTGATCCAGACAACCAAGGACAATGTGGGATTTCATCCTACTTGATCCAGAGTGGAAGCAGAGACTCATTATATTTATCATCAGCCTTCTATGTTACTTAATGTCATGTGGAATCTAGTTCAAAGATAATCATCCAGTAACATTTTTTAAGAGCAGCTGAGGCTCATGCATTGGAGAGAAAACAAATGTATATGACACGCAGAGCCAGGGAGGAGGTTGAGTCAACCGCAAATTTGGATTTTCAAATCTACACCATTGCCCAGGTCCTGACCCTAACCTTCTGTCTCCCACTGGCAAAGAGAATCAGAGCATTCTGCCTCACATAACACGAGAAGCCACTCTGCTGTGCGAAATCCCCATCAATTTTGCAGAGGTTTTCTGCCATCATCATAGTCCAGGTAGGCAGTTGTCACAAAGCATTAGAGCTGAAAGAGGCTGACAGCATAACTGCAGGCGAGCTCCGGGCTCAGCCCGGTCCAGCACCTGCCGCCTGCTCAGGCAGGAGTGTCCTCTGTCAAGACACAGCCTGGCAAGAGGCTTCAGGAATCACTTTGTATCAGTGCCCTTCATTGACAGCACACTGGAGGGCAGCCTGTCTAGCAAAAGCAGGACAGAAACCTTTGCCAGCCACCTGCCTGCCCCCATATGGTGGCCATTTAAAAACTCGTCACTTTTATAAAGAAGCTCTCGAATTATTCATTCATCAAGGGCAGTTTTGACTGGCCCAACTGCCTCAATGCATGATCTCCTGATTCTGTGATTTGAAGAGCTTAATTTGGATGTTACTAAGGGAGAGGTTGCTTAAGTACACCTGGGTGAGCAAGTCAAGTCCATTCTACGTTCTGGGCTCTTGCTGACACCCCCGATGCCCAAGGAGGGTATTCCTGAGGATCAAGAGTGACTTCATACACAGGTGGAGTCCAATGACAAGCCCAGGAGCCTCCCTCCCAGCCCATGAAGGAAGCGTTTGAGCAAACTGTTAATAGGGGAACAAGAGGGGAGACTCTGTTCAGAAACCATAATGAAAATGAAAGGCACCTGAATGTTCGCCCAAGAGATCAACAGATATCAGAAAATTTAACAATGGAAGTGTACTTTAAAGGGGCCCAGAAATCCATTACTACTTGCATACCTGTCAAAATTCTATTAATATATATTTTTTAATTAGATTCATGAGATAATGTAGGTATATGGCCACATTTCAATGGACATGCCGAAATTTTCTTCTGACTACCCCCCCATTATCATTTAAACTCCGCGAGATTAGGGGGACTTGTCTGTCTTATATACCATTGTAACAACAAGGCCTAAACAGTACTTGACATAGAGGAGGTGCTCAATAAAATTTAGTAGAAAAATTGAACAAATAAATGCAAAAATGAATGAATGAATAAATGAATGAATGAATGACATCTGGAGTAAAGCACCAGATGTTTTATGACATGGTTTCTCAATTTTTTTGCAGGTGTTGTGATAGAAGGGATTGAGTGAAGTTGAGTGATGAGCATAATAAATATTTTTAAAATTTTTTAAAATTTTATATTAGTTTTGGTACATTTTGGTTGAAAGTTTAAAATTCAAAAGAAAAGAACCTGTAATAAGAATGAATAAACTAGGCACCTGAGAGATGGATGGGAGTCTCCGCTGACTGAACATGAGGCTCATTGTACAGTCCCCACCCCACGAAGGAGAGGCTTTGATATAGCAAGTAGGTAAGAATTTATATCCTATCTACTAAAACTGGCTGCTAATGACCAAGTTATTTTTCCTCACTCTTGTCCTTCCAACCTCCTCTATTTCTCTTTTGTCACCTTTGCTTAGAGGATCTCCACTCTGAGGCTCTCTTTTAAGATTGAGCTCCTTCCATTGAACTGACCTCTAGCTCCATTTGGGGGTCCCATGAACCCCCAAACACAACAGTCCCAAACTGAGCTCCTGATCATCCTCCCACACCAGCTCCTCCACCACAGTCCTCCATTTCAATGAAGGCATCGATATCACCCAATCCAGAAATCTGGAGACATCCCAGATCCTTCTCAGAATCTATCTCACATGCCACAGCCAATCAGTCACCAAGCCCAGTGGATTCTAAGTCCTTAACATCTCTCACTCCCATCCTCTCCTCGCCTTTACTATAAAATCTTAGTTTAGGCTTGCATTATCCTCACTAAGATTATTTGCAATAGTCTCTCACTGATTGCCCTGCCTCCAGTTTTGCCCGAGTGATCTTTATAAAATGAAAATATGCATGTTACCTCTCTACTTTAAAACCTCTTCATGGCTTTCATTGTCTCATGGGCTATGGCGGAGTCTCTGTCGTATGGCCTAGAAAAGCCTTTGTGATCTAGTCATCATCTTACCTCTCAGCAAAGCATTTCCTTCGCTTCCTCTGCTTCAGCCATGTGAGCTATACAAGGTTTCTCAGTGAGCAAGATTGTTTCCTCCATGGGGCCTCAGCAATCCCTGATGCTTCACCCTGTAATCCAATGTGCCACTTCTGCCCCCAACAGCAGGTGAGTCAGGCCTTGAAAACAGAAGATAACGCTCCCCTCCTCCAGGATGCTAAAATGGAGAAGGTAGCAAAGGAGAGAAACTTGTTTAATACTGGGACTCCTTACTATGAAACCCTATCTGGTACATTAATCCACAGAAGGTTTGATATTCTTGAGTTTAGGTGTGAGACAGCATTGGTCAAACCCTCATTATTTCTTACCTGCACCAGAAAAATTCCTTCTGAAGTGTCTTACCTTCAGTCCTTCTCCTAATCCATTCTCCATACTGCTGTCAACCATCTTCCCAAACCTCAAATAGGTTTACATCAGACTCCTGCTTAGAAGCCTTCAAGAGCTCCCAGTCTTCTATCTGATTTGTTAGAAAGTCTTCTCTATCTCCCAGTGCCATGCGTGGCACACTCAACAACTGCCTGTTGAAAGCAAGCGTATTAGCCACTTGTAAATTGGCCCAATTAAATGCATAATTTTTAAGTGAGAACATATCGGTTTAAAACAACAATAGCAGCAAACATCAGCTTGTCAGACTCCATCGCTTGACATGTGTTTGGAGTCTGTGGTTAGGGCTCAAGCCTTGCCTCTTTGCCTTTCCCAAATTTAAGGAGCAGAAAATAGCTGCAAAACTATAGGCTTTGAATGGCATGGACCGTGGTTCCATTCCTGACCCTACCACCTATGCATGATCATGTCTTATTCTCTGCGAGCCTTGGTCCTTCGTCTATAGGTGGAGATCATTCGTGTACAATAGTGATTGTGAGAATCAAGTGGTGGGTACGCCCTTTTCAAAAGACACCTAATTTATCTTGTATAGTAATACATGTCCACCCATTCAGATTACTTAGGTCAAATGTAAAAGGCATTATGGTTTCTTTCTATTAAAAACTATTCTCAAAATGAAACAAATAAGCAAAAATAACAACCAAAATGTTTAGCCCATGGCTAGAGGTAAGATTTTGAGGCTTTGAAGGATAGGATGGTTTTTTATTTGTTTGTATTCCCTTCTCTTGAATAGATGCTGGGTTGTGGGAGATTTGCTGAAATGGATGCTATAAAGAGATCATGTAACAGAAGAAGTGGACTCCAAAGGAAGGGAAACACTGTTTTTAATTCTTTTAAATCCTGAAGGTCAGCTTCAAACAGAGAGTCGGGATAACTTAGCCAAATTGGCAGTGACTAGGAAGTGACCCAAGCCAGGTAGCAAATTACCAGCTAATAGAATTAAGTCACCTTTATGGTGGCCTCAGCTGAGCTCCAGGTTTGTCTGCCTTCCACTGACAGCATGGTGGAGAACCTGCCCTCAAAAAGACCACCTCCCACAGAGGCCAGCTCCAGTTTAGAGTTTGGATGGAAGGTATTTAGATAAACTAATAATTGCACAGGGATGTGGTTTGCTCTGGAGAAGTCAAGACTGTGTTTAAATGTCTGAAATTCCTGGTGTCACTAATAATTGTAACCTCTGATTTAATAAAACACACAAATCATGTTACTGAAACATTTCTAATCACAAGGTATTATTTTTGGTCTGAAACAGATGCAGCCCTTGGTACTTAAAAGAAGGATATCTGGATGGATTTACCTCTGCTTGAATGGAAATAAAACTCCTGGAATTTTGGCCAAGGCCTCAAGTCTGAGAAGCATCCACTGGAGTGATGGCAGCATGACTGTGGTGTCACTCCTATCGCAACAATTAAGGGTTACATTGGGAGATCCTTATTTAAGGTGCTGGGTGCAATATAAGTCGGTAGCTGAAGAGAAATGAACTAGCACTTTTGAACACAATAGTTTTCAGGCTGGGCATTACTATGGATTATCTCATTTAATCCTCATAGCAAGCCCTCATTTATGGATGATGAAACTGAAATCTAGAAAGGTTAAATAATGGATTCATAGGCATTCACTTTAAAAGTGTGGAATTGGTATTCAAATTCAGGGTTATCTATATCTAAAGCCCATGCCCTCTGCATTCTATCATTTAGCATCTCTGGGGAATTACGAAGAGCTAATCCCAAACAAAGGGGCACCTGGAGTTAAAATGCTGGGGTTCAGATCTCTGCTGACCAAGGATAAGGCATTGAATCTCTCTGTTCTTTGGTTTTCTCACAATAAAATAGGAGAGAATATTAGCACTTACCTTGCAGTGGTGTTAGTCGAATTGAAAGACATAGTACAGCTACAAGGCTCAGTCAGACACTCAGACAACAAGTCATCAGGCTAGCAAACTAGATTCTCTCTACAGCCCAGCCTTCTGGGGAGGCCCCTTGGGTTAGCCCAAAGACCACTCTCCCTAGTCCAACAGAGTACCCTACCCCCCACTAAAAACCCTGCAAACTACCGTGACTAAAGGTCAAATACCTCAACTATCACAGAGTGGTAGGTCATCTCCCAGGTTTTACATTGAATTGCCCTCCTAAGCACGCCCTCTTGAAGAACTCTCCTCAGATGTTGCTAACTCTTAGCTCACTCATAGTAATTCACATTTCTTTCCTCTTTCACATCATGCTGGAATACACCAATAAAGATTTTCTGAGCACATGTGGAAAACATTAGTTGCTATGTGGATTCAGGCAAAAGGTAGTTAGTATCCAAATAAATCTAATGCTTTATTTAACAACCATTAAAGCAAAGTTTGAATTCAACATAGCTACAGACAAGGCTTAATATGAAAAAATAATCGTCCCAACTGGAAAGAACTAAAGTCTTTAGGTACGGTAGTGCTTTCTCCTTAGCCAAAAATACATGTACACCAGTGTTATAGAAGTTAATTTTAATATCTTGTATGGGATCTATTAAGCAAGATAAGGTACACAGCAATTGTATGGAATTATGAAAAATTAGGGAGTGGAGTAAAAGAAATTCTTCCTTTTTTAAGTTAATTATTAACATTTCTCCAGGAAACAAACAACTGAGACTATTGTCTTATTTCTAAAGGTTGCCCAGGGGTGAGTAGAAAAGCTAATTTTATTAGATGCAATACATAATCCAAGGGCGGTCATACAATCACTGCATGCATATGTGCCTGACCATGAAAATACCTCAAGGACTGGGAAGTTCCAAAGTAATTGTAAAAATGGGACATAAAAGGACATCTTCACACAGTGTTTAAACCAAGAATTTAAAAAGAGAGATATTTCCATATTCTCAAAGTTATAGCCAATAAAGTTATGAGTTACACATTTTTCGACATGAAGTGTAATTAAATTCTATTAAATTTAACAACTACCAGGGTAGGGTTCCATAATGTAAGAAAAGCACTTAGCACAGTGACTGGCACACATAAAAACTTGTGATTATTATTAACTATTATTCCCTTTTCCTGAAATTGATCTTAACCATGGAACACATAACATATTTTTCTGTCCTGAATGTTTCTTCATTGGAAAGCAAACATTAAAAGAAGATAGTTGTCTCCTTGGGATAAATCTTCGAAACAGAGATTCAAAACATGCTAAGTCATGAACATACACTTGACTCAGGCTGAAAGGCTTTGGCCGCTTTCATCTGTCAAGATCCCTAATGTAATAGAAATGCTGCAGTAGGAATACAAAATTTACAGTGAATTCAAAATGTTTACCCTTTGCAAATATACATTTTACACACACACACACACACACACACACACACACACATACACACACACAAATACAGGGCAGTGTGCCATTCACAATATAATAACAAGATTTACTTTTAAGAAATTGAAATGTGTAGGCTTGCAGTTGAAGAGACATTTAAATTTATCTGATGCCTGTGTCCTCCCTCAATTGCCATAACTCTACGTAGAGTCTCAGAGACCCATCCAGTCTAAATACGAGGACTCCTGGTGTTATGGGGTGAATTGTGTACCCCCTCCCCGTAAATATTATAAAAAAGATAGTTTGAAGCTAAGCCCCAATATCTCAGAACGTGATCTCATTTGGAAATAGGGTCTTTACAGAGGTAATTAACTTAAAATGAAACATAAAGAGTGGGCCCTAACTCAGTATGACCAGTGTCCTTATAAAAGGGGAACATGTGGAAACATAGACACACACACAGAGGGAAGACAATATGAAGAGACACAGGGAGAATGCCATGTGAAGACCGAGGATTGAAGTGATAGATCTACAAGCTAGGGAATGCCAAAGGTCACTGGCAAATCACTAAAAGTCAGGTAGGAGCAAGGAAGGACCCTTCCCCATCAGTGTCAGAGGGAATATGACCCTTGTGGCACCTCGATTTCAGATTTTCAACCTCTGGAACTGTGAGACAACAAACTTCTGTTTGTGGTGCTTTGTTAGGCAGCCCTCGGAAACGAACACACCTGGGACTAGGAGGCCTTCCTGTGTCTATTGGGGCCTCTTGTCCTGCTTCATTACTGACCATAGCATCCCTCCTCTTAGATGCATGATGCAGCATGTAAGAATCCCAGTCAATAACCAACCTGGCTTCGGCAACTAGACTGAAATGTGTCTGGAGAAATAGATATTTCATGAATATATTTTTGTACATTACAAAATAAAGTTTCAAAAGGAAAGAAAGAAAAGGAGGCAACAATCTTCTATGTCCATTTTAGGATTGTAAGTTATCATCAGGTAGGTCATTGATCTTTCTATGATGATGAAACTTAGCATAATTTTCTTAGGTGACAGTAGTTCTTGTTTTAAAATAATGGCACATGGAAAAAGTGGTCAAAGTGTACAAAGATGCATATCTACATCACAAGCTACGTCCAATTAATATGTTAAGCTAATCAATTGGCATATATTTGAGTATATGTTTAACTCAGTTTTCTTTTCTCTCTCTCTTTGTTATTATTTATTTATTTTTTTTTTTGCATAAGTTTTGCATTTCTTTTTCCTTGAACCTCCTCTGCTCTGGAAAGAGTCCCTGGATCTGATGATAATTATGATTATAACAACAATGATAATATCCAATATATATCATTTGCCACCCGCTATGACAAATCGTTTACGTGCTTCATTTCGTTTAAGCCTCATAATGGTCTTTCGAAGTAGGTACTATTATTTTTGCAGATAAAGAAACAACTCAGAAGATTTAAGTAACTTGCTCAATATAAGACAGTTAGTGAGTAGCAGGGACAGAGCTTGAACGCTGGTTTGTTGACTCCAAAGCCCCATACTGTTGAGCACTGAACACCCTGTTCTCTGCTAGACATTCCCACCCCTGGTGTAATTTAGATAAGGCTAAATGCAGTGACGAAGATGCGGGGATGCTTTCTGTTTAGATTTAGCTCTTATTCTCAACCAGTTAGCCTTGAGCTCTGTGGGGTGACTGGTCAGCCCATATATATATAAATCAGACAAAAATCCCAATGGTCATTTGGTGGTGTTCATGCTCCCTCCATTGATTTGAAGTACTTCATTTTTAAACTCTTAGTGAGCCAGTAACAGATTATTTTCAACATCATTTGATAATTTATATATACTTAAGAGCACCCAGAGAGTTGATTTTGACTTCAGGCCAGCTATAGACATTAATCAAACTACCATTCTCCTGTATGATAAAGGGCTCAAAATGAAATTTACAACAAATGCACAGTTACACAACAAATATCTTAAATTTTCAGGCCTCTGGTGATTCAAGACTTCAGGCCAAATCTGGGTCTCTGTCACAAACTCTGTCACATAGAAATATTACATCTCTTGGCAGTACAACTTCTTGGGAGATCCTTTAAATAGGAACAAACAATCCGACAAAAGAACAGGAATATCTACCATTGGTTGAGTGCCTAGTCAACCAATGTGCCAGACCCCATACTGGGCACTCTGCACAAAACTGATTACAAGTTCTTCATTTTACAGATGGAGAAACTGATGCTCAGAGGATGTCAGAATTTGCTAGTGGCCTCACAGCCAGTATAAAATACATCACTAGGATTCCAACAGGGGACAGTCTAACTCTTCACTCTTTAGCTATTCACTCTTTAGCTACCCTGATTCTTCAGCCACTTAGAGTATTAACCTGGGGGACAGATAAAAGAGTCATCTAGTGACTTGGACAGAGTCTGGAGTCCTGCCTCCAACTCCATTTAAATTGCTTTTTTTCTGCCGGCAGACATTTTTGTCTGGAGACATAATGAAGAAAAGAGTTACTATCAATTATGCCTGTATTTCTGATTAAATAATCCTGCCTCTGGAGAATTTGTGGGTTTTAAATACAGACTATCTAAAAAGACCAGAAAAATCACTCAATTTACCTCCATCATCTTCAAATGCAAATAGAAATTTCATTTTGAGGGAGGCAATGGTGCTCACCTCTTAGATACAGGGTATTAAAAGTAATACTTTTATTAGTCCAAACACAATTGCTCCAAAGTGGTCCTTGGCGTAACATATTAAATGCTCACCAGTTATTTTGTGAACACCAATGAACTTAGAATCAGACTCAGTTATTCTCTTACCAGCCATGTCACCTTGGAAAAGGCCCGCAATGTCGCTGTGCCCAGTTTATTAACTGGTAATATGGTAAAAACCTATCTGCCTGTCAGGATATCAAGTGTTACACAAGTGCTATCACGTGCTAATCTAACTTTAAGCACTACACAAATTTGACATGCTGATGCTGCCACCACTTCCTTTTCCTTTTATTATCATTAATAATAACATACCCCCTGGTAGTCTACCATAAAATACTAGGGGAGTATTCTTGACTCAAATATTTTCTCGTTTACTTTCATTCTCACCTCAATTAGGAAGACTCAGCAGTTTTTTTTCCCCTGTAGACCTTCACCCTGACCTTGTTAGCAGCCAGTACAGAACCACCCATCAGCAATGTACCTTCTGACTTCCCACTCTACCTCATCAACCTGGTAATAAATCATACCTGCGATGGATATAGGATATATCCCTACACTGTCATTCTTGGCTTGCTAAATAATGTTGCAGGGTTGAATTTTAATTCCTCATCTCCACAGCCTCTTTATTTCTTCCATTTAGTATGGCTGATGTATATTCTTACTGAGAAGAAAAACCAATGACATACTTCTGTTTCACATTTACTAAGTAGCATATTAGTTTGTTCGTTTGCTTTTAATTGATAGTGTCAAATATCTCTTGAGCCTTCTTTAACTGTTATTTTCCTTTCAGATGGAAAGGTAAGAAAAGCTAGATCAATTACATCAATTTACTCACCCTTCTCTGACAAAGAACAAGTATTTTGGTATTGGCAAATGGCTGCCTAGTAGGAGGCTTATTAACTAGCTATTTAAAACACTAGTTCTCAAACTTGTCTGCCCATTGGCATCACTTGGGGAGCTTTAAAAATGTTAATGCCCAGATCCCATCCTCAGAAATTCTGATATAATTGGTCTGGAAGTGTGGCCTGGCATTGGAATTTTTTTTTTAAAGTTCCCTATGTGATTCTAAATGCAGTCAAGTTTAAAAGCTACTGATTTTAGAAATTTGAGAAAGCTAGCTTGAGTAGATTTAGCAAGTCGGGGGAGAAAATTATAATATTTGGGATGAAGATATCTTGATTTCTCTTTGATAGAGCACACATTTGCAATTGGTCATTCCCGATATCCTCCAGCACACACTGATGCAAAGTTCAGGGGTTCAAAATCTGTCTACGATTTCCCTCATACCTTCCTTTCTTCTGGAGTTTACTCCTTCAATTTCTTCCTTTTTTATTTCGGGTGAAGATATTTTTTAAACATTATCGAAATTGATTCTGGTCTTTCTTTAGCAATGCCACAACTTTTAATAAAAAAGATCAACTTTCAAACAAAATTGAAACAAACAAACCCTTCTATTTGAAGTTGCTTAGTAAAAATTCTTCTAAATACCAATCCCAGCAAAGAAAACAGAGACGAGAACCTGAGAGGCTGGCGATCAATTCTCCCCCAGTAGTGACTAAGTTGCTGAGTGTCAAAATGACAAGCCAAGAAAACACACCAGGTGAAGAAAGAATCCTTGGTTGGTAATGCTCACGCCAGTGTGGCTGAAAAGGCAGTGTGGTCCTAAATATTTGGCCTTAATTTGGAATTTCCTTGTTTGGGTGAATTTAAATCCTTAGCACTAATATCATGGCGTTATTTTTGTATGGTTTATTTTCTTTTCCTTTTTGTCATTCAATATTCAAAACAACATCAAATGTACATTCTTCTTCACATGGAGAATGAATTCAGCAACAACTCAAGCACATAATTCTTCTCTGCATGGAAGGAGATTCTGGACATCTGCTCACCCCAGATCTACAGAACAATGTGGTACATTAACACGGAGTAACTGCAGGGGGAAGTCTCCTGTGAGGCTCCTCACATCATACACTCCAGGAGAGAGGCAAAAATACAAGCTTTATTAGAAGCAAAGGCTCTATAAATACCTTTTTTTTTTCAATTATGTTTATTAGTATGCTGTTTGTCCCCTTGAGAATGAAGGCTCCATGAGACCCGTGGAGTCTGTTAACGCTGTATCCTTGAGCCTACCTAATGCCTTGAATATAGTAACACTCGATAAATATTTGTGAAATGAATGAAGGGTTCCTACTTCAAAAATCAAATCATGAAGATAAAGAAAAGTATAATGCATTTCCTTCTTATGCTCACTGCAAAGAAATGGGATTAAAATGAGTGTTTATCTCTTGTGTAACTTCATAGACAACTTTTTGCACATGGAAAAGAACACATTCTATTCGCTGAATACCTTCTGCAGACCAGGTGAGCTCAGCCACTCTCCCAGAACATTCAGGAGGCGTTTCTTGGACAAGCGCCCATCAAAAGTATCAGTCTTGTTGTCTGACACTCTCAAGCCCAGCCTGGCTCCAGCTCTGCCTTTACCAAGTGTTTGTGTATATCAGAATCACCTGGAGTGCTTGTTAAAATACAGTTTCTAGGACCCCACATTCACACCACAATAAAATATACCTGTTTAGTAAAAGAGCTTCTCCTTAGTATTTTTTTTAACTAAACCCTGAGTTTGCACCTAGATTAGAAAATCTGCTTCCTGTTTTGAGCCTCTGCTCCTGAGTTCTCACCTGGATAACCTACTTCCACTACAATTGCTCCCAGCGTGGCTTTCATCAAGTAACTTAATTTCTATGAACCCTGAGCCTCAGATTTCTCATCTATGAAATGAACACATTTCTTAAAAAAAAAAAAAATCTAACAGACTTTAATTTTAGAGCAGTTTTAGATTTACAGAAAAATCGAGTAGCTATTACAGAGTATTCCTATACACCCCTTCACTATACAGTTTCCCTTATTATTAACATCTTGCTTTGATGTGGTACATTTGTTACAATTAAGGAATGGATATTAATATATTACTATGAAGTAAAGTTCATAGTTTACATTATGGTTCCCCTTTTGTGTTGTACTGTTTTTTGTAGGTTTGACAAATGCATACTCTCATGTATCCACGATTACGGTATTCTACAAAACAGTTTCACTGTGCTAAAAATGTCTTCACCCGTTCTTTCCTACCTCCCTTTCTGTGAACCCTTGGCAACCACTGATCTTTTTTGCTATCTTTATAGTTTTAACTTTTTCAGGATGTCATATAGTTGGAATTTTACAGAATGTAGGCTTTTCAAACTGATCTCTTTCGCTTAGCAATGTCCATTCAAAGCTTCTACATGTGTTTCATGATTTAATAGCTCATTTCTTTTTATCACTGAATAAAATTCCATTGTATGGATGTACCACAGTTTGTTTATTCATTCACCTATTAAGGGACATCTTGGTTGCTTTAGATTTTGGCAATTATGAATAAAGCTGCTATAAACATTCACGTGCAGGTTTTTGTGTAGACATAAATTGTCAGCTCAACTGAGTAAATACCTGGGAGGAGGCATATGATAAGATTATGTTTACCTTTGTAAGAAACCACCAAACCGTCTTCCAGAGTGGCTGTACAGTTTTGCACTCCCATCGCTGACGAGTGAGAGTTCTTGCTACCCATCCCCCCCAACATTTGGTCAGTGTTTTGGAGTTTTGACATTCTAATAGGTGCGTAATGTTATCTTATTTTAATTTGCATTTCTCTAATAAAATACATGTTGAACATATTTTTATGTGCTTATTTGCCATCTATATATCTTCTTTGATGAAGTGTCTCTTCAACTCTTTTCCTATTTTCTATTTGGGTTATTTGTTTTCCTACTATTGAGTTTTAAGAATTATTTTTATATTTTTGATACAAGTCTATTTGATATTGTGTTTCCAAATATGTTCTCTCTCTATGGTTAATCTTTTCATTCTCTTAATAGTGTCTTTCACAGAGCAAAAGGTTTTAACTTTAATAAAGTTCAACTTGTGTTTTCTTTTCTTTCATGTGTCATAATCTTGGTGTTGTACGTAAAAACTCATCACCAAACCCAAGGTCACCTAGATTTTCTCCTATATCATCTTCTGGAAGTTCTATAGTTTTACATTTGTATTTACATTTATTATCCATTTTAAGTTAATTTTAGTAAAAAATGTAAGGCCTGTGTCTAAATTCATTTTTTTACACGTTAATAACCAATATTCCAGAACGATTTGTTGAAAACAATAACCTTTCTCCATTGATTTCATTTTGCTCCTTTGTCACAGATCAGTAGACTATTGTGGTGTGAGTCTATTTCTAGGCTCTCCATTCTGTTTCATTGATCTATCTGTTTATTTTCTTGCTACCTACTATATTGCCTTGAGGTCAAGTAGTTCCGGTCCTCCATCTTAATTCTCCTCCTTCAATACTACACATCGGCTATTCTGGATCTTTTGCTTTCCACATAAATTTTAAAATCAGTTTATCATTGTCTATAAAACAGTTTTCTAGAATTTTGGCCAGGATTGCATTGAATCTATAGATCAAGTTGAGAGGAACTGACATCTTGATATTGTTGAGTCTTCCTACCTGTGAACATAGAATGTTATCTTCATTTATTTAACTCTTCTTTGACTTTTTTTAAAGCATTTTTGAGGTATGATTGATATACAAAAACTGTACATATTTAATGTACAATACTATGAGCATGTTACATTTTCATATACTTATCTCTAAACTCATATACTCGTGAAACCGTCGGTATGATCTATGCCAAAAACCTATTCATCATCTCCAAAAGTTTCCTCCCTCTGTCTTATTTACTATTATTATTATTATTATTTGTAATAAGAACACTCAACAAATAACCTTCTTAGCAAACTTTTAGATATATAATACAATATTAACTATAGGTATTATTCTATATAGTAGATCTCCAGGACTTATTCATCTTGCGTAACTGAAATTTTTTATCCTTTGACTATTAACCTTATTTCTCCTTCTTCTATTTCCTGCAACAATCATTCCACTCTCTGCTTATATAAGTTTAACTATTTTAGATTCATTTTCCAACATTTACAGTATTTGTCCATCTGTGTCTGGCTTACTTAGCATATATATATTTTTTTCTTTATCCATTCTTTTATTGATGAACATTTAGGTTGCATACATGTCTTATCTATTGTGAATAATGCTGCGATGAATATAAAAGTACAGTTATCTCTTTGATATAATGATTTCAGTTCCTTTAATTATATACCCAGAAGTGAGATTACTGGATCGTATGGTAGTTCTATTTTTAAGTTTTTAAGAAAATTCCATACTGTTATCCATAGTAACTGCGCCGATTTACTTTTTCATCAGCTGTATACAAGGACTCCCTTTTCTCTACATCCTTGCCAACATTTGTTATTATTATTATTTTTTTAATAATATCCATTCTAACAAATGTGAGGTGATATCTCATTGTGGTATTAATTTGCACTTCCCTGTTGATTAGTGATGCTGTGTACCTTTTCATTTCCCTATTGGCTATGTGTATGTCTTTTTTGAAAAAATGTCTATTCAGTTCTTTTGCCCATTTTTTTAAATTGGGTTGTTTTTTAGTTATTGAATTGTAGGAGTTTTATATACTTTTTGAATATTAACCCTTTACAGATATATGATTTACAAACATTTTCTCCCATTCTGTAAGTTGCCTTGCTTTTTCATTTTCTTAATATTTTCCTTTGCAGTACAGATGATTTTAGTTTGATATAATCCCATTTGTCCATTTTTGCTTTTCATTCATTGCCAAGGCCAATATGAGGAAGTTTTTTCTTTGTTTTGTTTCCCCCCACCCCCAGGAGTTTTATGGTTTCAGGTCTTATGTTTAAATTTTTAATCCACTTAAATTTATTTTGCATATGGTGTGAAATAAGGGTCCAATTTTATTCTTTTGCATATAGATATCCAGTTTTCCCAACACTGTTTATTGAAAGGACTATTCTTCCCCTGTTGTGTATTCTTGGAGCCCTTAACAAAGATCAGTTATTAGTTTATGCATGGGTTTATTTCTAAGCCTTCTATTCTATTCCATTGGTCTATATGTCTGTTTTTATAAAAAATACCATACTATTTCAATTACTGTAATTTTGCAATATATTTTAAAATCAGGAAGTGTGATGATTCCTCCAGCTATTTTTTCTTGCTTTGGCTATTCGAGGTCTTTTGTCATTCCAAACAAATTTTAGGATTTTTAAAAATCTTTATAAAAACCGCCATGAGGATTTTTTAGAGATTGCATTGAATCTACAGATCACTTTGGGTAGTATGAACATTTTAAAAATATTAATTCTTCCAGTCCATAAACATGAGACGTTTTCCTTTTTATTTGTGTCTGCTTTAATTTTTATCAGTGTCTGTAGTTTTCAGTGTACACATCTTTCTCACCTCCTTCATTAAGTTTATTCCTAAGTATATTTTTTGGTGATATTGTAAATGGGATTATTTTCCAAAATTTCTTTTTTTTTTTTAGTGCGGAGTTAGTCTGGCTAGCAGCTTCCTGTTAATGTTTGCTGTGGGGTCAGTGCCAGAGGCCTCTGTTTCCTCTGGTTTCTTTGTTGTCGTTTTCTTCTTCTCTTGAGTTTATCTAAGAAACTCTTTTTACAGTCTGTGTCTTGCAGCTTTGTCATTTATAATCTACTATTATTATACCAGAACCCAGCTGGTAGGGTGGTAAGGTGTTAGAGAGGGGAAGCATTCTGTAATTCCATGGTTAAATCTCACGTTTGTTAGTGGGCCTGAATCCCTGAGCTACGACATTTAGAAACAATTCTTAGCCTTATTTTTTCTCCCATCATATGAGACAGGAGGTCTATAGGGGGCTAGATTTGTCCACTCACCCTTTCCCCTGGTCAGATAAGGTAGTAAAGAAGTTTCCTTGAGGGTCAGGCATTTGTTATAGAGAATGCTCTGGGCATATTTCAAAATAGTTAGTTTCCACCCCCTGCCCCTCTGGTGGAAGCACAAGGATATTTTTCTCTCATTCTCCCCATGAGAACGTAGGAGAGCTCTTGGATGTCAAACCCACAGAAATGTATTCCCTGTGCCCCAAGTTTGGACCTCCGGAAGTATTTAAATCTCAAGCTAGTCCACATTCAGTCTCCAGTAATTTGTCAAATTTGTCAATTACTATTACAATGTTTCTGTAAGTTACTGGCTTCAGTGGTTTCTGTTTCCAGTAAGCTCATCTGAGCTGTGATTTTCTGTATCCTCCTCGCTTTTCTGTTTTTTGGGGGAGAGGTAGCCGTTTGTCCTGTGACCTAATTCTTTGAAAAGTCATTGGTTTTTAGTTTGTTCAACTTTTTCTTGTTGTGAAAATTATTCTGGTGACTTCCAAGTTCCTTACATATTGGAACTGAACATATTTCTTAATTCATTAGATCATTGAGAGTATTTAATGTCATGATGTGTATAAAATGCCTAGCATGGGTACCTAGCATGGTACCCATTTATTACAGCAAACAATAATAATTATAATAGTAGCTAATCACTTTCAAAAGTACTTTACATGTATTAACTCAATTAATTCTCACTACAAGCCTATAGTGTAGGCGAAATTATTATTCCCATTATATGGTTGTGGAAACTGGGGTACAGAGAACTTTCACACTTAATTGAGGATTCTAAACTGAAAAATCAGCCTGCAAAACATAGGCTGGCATAGCCTCACCTTCACTAGACCTTGCCTTATCCTGACCAGTTATCCTCTTGCCTCAGCACCTGTATCATGACCAAAGTCCAGCTACTGCAGCCAGATCTCCTTGACTCTGTGCAGCCCCTCAGTGGACAGCTCTGGAGCTACTCAATTGATTTAAATCACTACCCTTTCTAAACCCGCCTAGCAGGCACATCTGTCCCATAGTCTGTTCCACTCCTCGACTGATGTTTCAAGTCCCCACCTTGATCTCACTCAGGTTATAGACAGAACACTTGAAGAAACACATTTAAAAGATGAATAGTCCTTGAGATAATCATGCTAAGTGAAATAAGCCAGACAGAAAAAGTTGAAAACCACATGATATCACTTAAATGTGGGATATAAACCTAAAAGCAACAAACAAATAGAACAAACAAACAGAGACTCATGGACATGGACAATAGACTAGTGGTTACCAGAGGGTGTGAGGAGAGGGGGGAGACAGGAGGTAGATGGGTAAAAGGGGTCAAATATGTGGTGACAGAAAGAAATCTAACTATGGGAGGGGAACACACAATGCAATATATATATGCCTATTAAATTGTTAAATTGTACACTTGAAACTTACTGGATTTCATTAACCAATGTCATCATAAAAAAATAATAAATTTAAAAAATAAAAATTAAATTAAAATTTTTAAAAAGATGAGTTGTGGATTAATAAAAAAATAATTCACACGCATGTGCGTGCATGCACACGTGCACACACACACTCACACATACAAACTTAACAAAGTCTGCAAATGATTCTCAGAGATCCTATCCTACCAAGGAGGATTATCAGAGATATGATAACACTGTTCAGTCACAGCTTTCCTGGGACCAGAAATGATGGAATATGAATAAAGAAAAGAAGGTCATTAATTTGACATAGCATTCAATTAAGGGTCTCAGTGTTCCTGGCTAAAGCCTGATCTCTCTGCAAAGAAAGGAGCATCACTCCTGCTCAGAGGGAGGCACTGGTAAGGGTGAGAAACTACCGGGCCTCCGCCAAGACTTGCTGCTCTAGGCGGAAAGACCTCATGGCTTCAGCAAGAATGGTATTTTCCTGCTGCTTCTTTGTAGATAGCACACGATTTCTGTGAATTATTCTTCCATGGGAACTACAGAGGAGTGTTGAGGAAATATATTTGTAGTCACTCCAAACCTTCTTTGTCACCTCTCTTTGGTGAAAATTGTCTTCAGGGAAGGTTTTGGCATAACGAACAACAACAACAACAACAAACTTGATTTCCCATCCCATATCTTACCCATTGATCTAAACAGCCCTTTATGAGGGATCAATTTATATCGGGAGCTCAGTATTCTAGCATTGCTGTTCATTAGAATTCATTAAGGGCTAAAATCAATTTCCCATTCTGCTCATTTTACTGCCCTGAAATCATCTGCCCAGCATAGCTTTCTAAAAGTTTCGTTCAATTTAATACCTACTATTCCACTTTTTCACTCACAAAAAGGATCAGTGTCTAACCAGTGGTGTACTGGTAAATATTTGACAACCACCTCACAAAGAGAAAAAAAAAAGAAAAAGAAAAGAAGGAAAAGGAGAGTGATTTGTAACACTTGGCAGTCTGTGTTGTGTAAATACTGCCGTCATGGCCAGTTTCAAGCGACCAACATGGCATCACCCAATGTGGAGTTCGGAGAGATACACAGTAACACACCAGTATATAGTATTCACACAGATGTAAATAACCTCAAGAGCATAAAGAATAGTAAATTGTTGGAAAATAATTTTGTAGTGATAAGTCTTGAGTATTGATAACATTTATTTTAATATAATTCATTTAATCGTAAGTTTATATAATTTAACTTTTAATAATGGGTGTGTTTACCAATTAGCTCACAGCATTCCTTAAAACATAACAATCAGCAAGCTGGTTTGAGTGGGCTCCAGCATGCTCTTGAAAGGCAACATGGTGAAAGAATGTAACAAGTATTGCAGTAAGAAGGGCCCTGGATTTTAGCTAAGAGATCAGAGGTGACCTCTTAAACTTTTTTGACTAGTGGCTAGAGTAGGTAGGCTCTCAAAATACATTCTATTCAAGCTACAGTCGTCTAATTTACAGTTTTCCACTGCTACCTCAAAGAACTCTATTCTGTGGCCCTTTGCACTTCACACATGTAGATTTCTTTCTACCCAAATACAAATTAAAAATAAATAATAATTTTCAATAATAATAATAATAGCTAACATATATTGAACATATATATGTACCAGGAATATATTAACTTACTAATTTTGCACAACTCAATAAAACTGATACTACAATTATAATTTTTTTCAAGGATGAGTAAATGAACACACCGAGAGGTTAAATAAATTGCTATAGGTCTGATACCCTAGACTCCTTGTATTTAATCATTGTGCTCTAAAGACATGTCATTGTTGAGGGGGCATTTTTGGGACTAGATGGAGTTATGATTTCTAAAGGAAAAGCTGATAAAACAAGAAGTATATCTCTGGGAGCAGTTATAAAGAAAAATATCCAATTTTTCCAGGGTAAATTATTTTTAATGGCTTAAATTTTAAAAAGGCCTCTTTCTTTTTTAAAAATCTAGTATCTAAAGTACTTCCTGGCAAAGGATAGAATTCTTTATTAATTTTTTAAAAAATATTTCCTTACTATACAATGAGAAAGATGGTAGAATTCAGTAAAACAAACTTCTGTAAACAAATTAGATATTCCCTTACCCCCAATAAAAGCTATAAAAAAGTACCAATTACTGTGAGAATTATCTTCATTTTAACCATCTGGTTCTTCTGAATAGAGAGAGTGTATATGCACATGAGCCTGAGAACAAGACAGAGAGAACTGTTGTTATCTTGATATATTACAACATGTGAAAATAATTGCTTTTAGTTTGGTTAATACTCATATCACACACAATACAACTTCAGGGCAAAATTCTTGTCAGTGTTCCATAGAATAATTTGACTCCAACATTCAACTCTCCTTATATGTACAAAACTGACTAGACATTCTAAGACTGAATAAATTTTGCATAAAATTTTCCGAACTAACTCAGTGATGAAAACTCATATACAAGAAGAATATGGAGTTAGTTTATTTATTTCCATAATGTGCATAAACATGTGATTTGAGTTTTTAAAAAAAAGATAAAGTAGGTGTACTCTCTGTGCTGGTTATTCTCTATGTGCCCCTTGAACCTATCCCTCACCCCCTGGTCCCTGCTCTGCGGCCAGGAGGCTGACCTCTGTTATCACACAGGACCCTCTGCCCTCCGGCTTCAGATTGGTTTGGGGCAGTGGGAGGAAATGACGAGGAGATTGGAACATGGAGAAAAGAGATATAACAAGGATTTCATGGCCCGGCCTTGCTGTGGTTCTGAAAGACTTCAATATTCTGAGACCACAGATCTTGTCACGAAGCCCCTTTTACCCTTCCTCCTCCTGGCCCCTTCAGACCTACAAATGAAAACAGCTTCCACCATTGCTAACCCCTCAGGTGCCCAACATCCCTTCTTGGTTCCTTTAATGCTAACCACACCTCTACAAACAAGCCCTTCATTAACCTCATATAGTTAAACACTTTGCATGTGCCATCTGTTCCCTGCCCAGCTATTCATGGAAACATCATATTTCAAAGAAATGAAATATGCATATCAAAAACACATTAAATGATGGGGTTGATGATCTGTTATATATGCTAACTTGTCATTATGTGTGTATATGTGTATGTGTATAGACACACACACACACACACACACACACACACACACAAATTTTCTCTTCTCAATATTCCTTTAAACAGAGAATAAGTCCTGAGTTATTTGATTCAGGTAAAATTATCTTAAAACAAATTTTTAGGAGACATACCTGTTGCAAAAATTGAGGTATCCTGGAAATGCAAATTGTACTTGAATGCTGAAGGAATGAAATGTTTAAAGATGCATCTTGGTCTCTAGCCATGGTTTTGGCTACTAAATAATGAAAGCCAACAGAGTCCAGAAAAAAAATAAGACCCAAGTTGTACAACTTGATTTTGCAGTTTTCCCTTATCATCCCAAAGAACTCCATTTTTCTGCCTTTTGTACTTTTTATTTATAGATTCCTTTTCAGTCAAACACAAAGGAAATGAATTAATAATAATAGCTAACATTTATTGAGTCAAATACTGCTGCATGGGGCATATATATATACATACATATACATATATATGTATATGTATGTATATATATACTAACATTTATTGAGTCAAATACTGCTGCATGGGGCATATATATATACACACACATATATATATATATACACACACACACTAAAAATTGTTTGTTATTTATCTGAAATTCATATTTAATGAGGTGTCCTGCTTTTAAAAAATTTTGTTTTGGTTTAGTTTTGCTAAATCTGGCAACTCTACGCATGTGTGATGGGCTACCATATTGGACAACACAGATGTAGAACATTCCCATCATTGCAGCAAATTCTATTGGAGAGTTTTGTTCTGGATTATCACGAGCTCAGTTTACATTATGTGCTTCTTGTGAATAAAAACCAACAAAATGCTATGCATCATCCTCTCATTATCTGAAGAGCAACACATTTTGACAAAAACAGACATTTGTGCAGCTGAAATTCTGAATAATTACAAATACTTTATTTGTTTGGGGGTGAAGTAAATAGAGACTGAGGATTTTGACCACCAGCTTTCAAGTTAACACTTTAGGGAGCTAAGTAGTCACTTTTCCCAATAATTAACCCTTTGAGAGAGTCTTCCTTTCAATATCATTCAAGGCATTCTTTAAAAAAAAAAATTGTTGTAAAATACAATCTCCACACAGAAATGTGTTTAATGCATTATTTGTATAGTTTCAGAAATAATCATAAGTTTTGACATTCCTTTGTAATGTGTGTTAAAGGCTGGTTACTTTCATGGGATCATTCTGATTGCTTCTCTAAGATAATTTTCTAAATCTGGCCAGAAATATTTTTCTTATGTTTTAAACTCCCCTTCAATCAGTCCCTGGTAAATATGTTGTTAGAATCTTCAATAAATTATTTAGAAACTAAAGGAATAGATTGTATTAAAAGAAGGTATTAAGAAAATTGACCTCTGTCTCTCTAATAAAAGTGGGAGAGACAGGATCCTTCTTTCCAATCAACGCCATTAATTAGTTATTGGAGCAAATGAATGATTCTCTTTACCTGTTTTCCTCCAAATTTAGGAGGAACTAATCTGCTCAATTAACCTTTGGCATCGTGGATTTGAAGCAATTTGGAAGAAGACTATTTTTCATTTCCCTGGGCTATTCTTTTGTCCCATGTACTTTAAGAGCTAACTCTATCCCAGATATTCCAACAAATCCAGAAGGAAAAATCCGGATTCCTCTGATGCTTGAGAAATGAGAATCACAAGCAGGCCGTGGGCCTTTATTTCTGGAGGAAGACAGCTGGAGTTCGCTTTCTCTGAGGGGATAAGAGCATCTTGCTCTTTATTCAGTTTCTCTGATCAGGCCTTCAGTTGGGCATCAGTTTACCCATTGGTAAATGGAGTTGAATAATATATACTTACCACTCCATAGTAAATGAATATTGAAGATCTTTGGCTAAAGAGGGCTATGAATATGTAAAAGCACTGTGAATACAAATCAAGAATTCATGACTTAGTAAAAGCTCAATATGTTGATAAATCTTGAATTTTTGCAAATGCTGAGATGTTTCACTTTTATTCAGAATATATAATAGTTAGAGATTGAGGTTTAGCCAGGGAGGCTTTATGCAAAGGACACATATGTAACTACATACAGTAAAAAAAAACTGTACATCTGGCATGTTGGGGGAAATTGGAGGCACCGATCAGTCAAAAGTTCTGACTAACAATATTTCATAGCTTTTGGTAGCTCTCTTGTTTCTTGTCTTGGCCTCCCTACTAAAGCCTACAGTGGGGAAAGAAAGATGGAGATTTTCTCAGGCGAAGCTTTATTGCTTGCCCAAAGTCCACTAAAGCAGAGAGGTAGCTTGGCCACCCTTCTAGCCATGTGAAGCCCAAACAGCCTAGGAGAGCTCCCTGCCCACAAATCATGAGAAATTATTAGGTGTGGCATTCTGGTGTCAGATGCTGAAATAGGATACATACATGCAAGTGGATTCTGCATAAATGTGAACAAAGGTACTCCAGCCCATTCTGAACCGTGGTACTAATTAGATAAAAGGACCTCTTTCTATGGACAGAAGCAGACTCCTCACCAAAGCACGTGAACCTCCACTTGTCTCTTACCAGAATACATCACACCTGTGCTATGAACAACTAGTACAATCTTATGAGGTGGCCCTGAGTTCTCTGGTCTCTTCAGAAGGGTGGATTTATCTGTGTGAAAAAATTTTATTAGGTTTAATTTTTTGATGACTTGCTACTAAAAGTTCTATACTTGTCAAGCTGAGCTTTCTGGGTAATTTCAAGTGTTACTTCTTTCCCATTTAGAAGTATGGGATTAATTCAGTAGCTAGGAGTACACATTAGAGTAGACGCTGAGCTTCCTAGTAGCCTGAGCAAAAAAGGCAACTGTAGTTGAGTTGTTCTCATTATCAGAAAAAGAAAATAAACTCATTCTACTGGGAAGATAATGATATCTTTTACTTTCAGCTCTAAAAGAAATTTCTCAAGTGGAATTTCACTTGGGAATACTTAGAGGCAGTATAGGCACCGGCTGCATCAATTTCACAGCAAATGCAATGGCAAGTTCCCTGTGGCAGTGGTTTCTTGACATAAACCTTGATACCGGCAAGTCAATTCTAGAAGTCTGACCTAATTTTGTCTTAAATGTGGATCTTCTGCTGCTTGATTTAATCAGAAAAATAGAACTTAGAATATTGGAGTAGTAAATACCCAGCCTATTCCTCAGACCGGCAATTTTCAAATATTATCTTCAATTAATTTCTGGGTTGTGACAGGATTTTCACTGCTCCCCACAGAAAAGATAAAACGAAGAGCGAGACACATACATTTCATTGCAAATTGGTTAACTTTTCTCACTTGGGTAGGACCATGTTTTATTCTAAGATTATGCCTCCCAACTTTGGGAGGGGAGAAATCTTCTTTCTCTCATGTAATGACAGTAGAGCAGTTGATAGTTTTATATTTTGTTGTTCAATGTCTTCATTTGCCAATATGAACTTAACTCTATTCTCTCCCAAATCTGAGGGGTGACTGTTACTGGTCCATGAAGTCCCAATGTCTGGCAATGATGACTATGGACTATCTTCCCAAAATAGGATTTCTAAAAGTGGCAGATAATTCAAAAGTTGTATTTGCTGGTGAGGGTTTGACACAAGTGTGCCCATTCCGTGCTGGCGCTGAAGACTGCAAAGTCTCTACACTATTTTCAATGCAATAGTCCTCCTTTTTGCCACCAGATCATCTGCAGGAAGCAGCTTTGGATACGTACAAGCATTTTGACATGAAATTATTTGAAACCCCGTTATCCCCTGCTTGAGTCTGGAGGCTTTCGAACCAGTATTATTTGTAAACAGTCTTTGATTTAGAGAAGATTCTCTTATGTTTTGACCACCTTCTGATGTGCAGCACCCCAACTTGAAGCTTGCCTACCAGGGAATTAGTTATAAAATGTGTTCCCAGATAATCTAATGACTTGGCCTGCCATCAGGAAATACATAGTGGTGTCCAACTGAATACAAAAAAATGAAGAAGAATGGTTGACAGAGGTGATTTTACCCTTGATCAAGTTTACACTGAGTCACACTCACAGGAGTAACATATCAAGAATAAGTATGATTTAAGGTCACTCCTCATCTCTGCTAATAAAAGCAAGCAGCTGTAGCCTGGAGGACACTGACCTTCCCTTCTCATCCACAGTGGATCTAAGTTGTTCCACCTCGAGCTTTTGTATATTGAGATTTACATGTTACCTACCACTGACATATTTTTCTTGAAGGCAAACACCATGACTTCCACAAACATTCCCACATTTAAAAAAATTGAATACTTTGCCAGTTGCGACGACATGGATGGACCTAGAGGGTATTATGCTAAGTGAAATTAAGTCAGAGAAACACAAATACTGTATAATTTCATTTATATGTGGAAACTGAAAAAAGCAAAACAAAACAGAAAGAGACCCATAGATAATAGAGAACAAGTCGACGGTTGCCAAAGGGTAAAGAGGTGGAGGGATGGAAATAAAAAAATAATAATTAAACACTTCGTACCAGGCACCATCTTTGGTAATGGGGATATAAATATAATGAGGAAAAACTATAATTTACAGGCAGACACTGTGCTTTAGACGCTTTAGCTATTCTCTCATACAAAAATAACTACAAGGTAGGTATTATTTTTCTTTTTACAGATGTGTAAACTGAGATACAGGTTAAACAATAGCCCAAAGTCACAGAAAGCTAAGAAGTGAAGTAGTCAGAATTCATCCCAGATCTTTCTGATTTCAAACCAAACACCATACTTTTGTAAATAATACACGGTATCATTCTGCAAAGAGCTCACATTCTAGTCATCCCATTGCTGTTGGCTTTTAGGCCCTGAGCCCTTCTGACTATGTCTCCTGCGCTTGAAGAATTTCCCATCTATGAGTCCATATTTCCCCAGGTAGAGGACAGACTCTCACTTTCCCAACCTCCCTTACCTATGACTTAGGCTCCCCCAAACAGTCGCATCTGCACGAGACTTTGACTTGGAGGGAGTGGGATGAGGGAAAATGTGCCATGTGGATTTCATTCCGAGGGGCAATAGCAGAGCCATTCAGCAGGGGTTGAGGTTCTACAGGTGGCATACATGCCCGGGATCAAGAGACCACGTTCTGACGCCCGTGCCCCAAGGCGGCAGCGGTGTGCTCTACACTAGTGTAGACTTGGACATGGGCCCTAAACTCCAAACCTGATTTTCTGGCTCTCCTGGAAATTCTCTGAGCACTCTGATGTCTTCTAGTAAATTCTTTTTCATCTTAACTGGCTAGAAATCTGTTGTTGTCAGCTAAAGATCCTAACTTTTTTTCCCTCACAGTGACTTCAATACGATAGATATCTCATGATTTGGATTGTTGGTTGATGAATTAGAAATTGAATACAATAAATTAATAGGAAATAAACTTTCAAACCCCTTCACCTTCCTGGTCACCCTCTGTCTTCTTAATATATTTCAATTTATCAATATTTATTTTCAAAACATGTCATTCGGAACTGACAATACTGCTGTGATGTGGCCTGATTAGTTTGAAGAGTACAGAATGATCACTTCCCTTGGTTTAAATTGTGTATCTCTATTCATGCAGTCTAGAATGATATAAGCTCTCCTGGTAGCTACATCACGTGATTAGTAAAAAAAAAAAACCCTAAGAACTTAAAGGATTTAATGGTCAAAATCCAATGTGAGCTCAAATGTGTGAGGTGGTTACTAAAAGAGCCAATTCAGTCTTGGATGGCACCAGTAGTAGTTCAGGGGTGGCAGAGCAGACCAAAGGTGAAACAGGCTGAGTTCCAAAGTCATAAGCTCCTAGTCATAGACGGACAAAGACAGCGTGGCCTCCTGCCAAGAAGGCCTCCAACCTGAAAAGGGATTTCTGCTTTGAATAACTGGATGTGCCAGACAACAAAATCTGTGGTTCAGTGATTCTATCTTCCATGAGAGCACAGAATCACAGACTATGAATTACATGAACGCAGGCTTACAAATGTCAGTCTTGGAGGTTCTGAGACCTCAGGTACCTTGGTTATGTATTAAATACTCAGAAGAATATTCAAATCTATGAAGTAATTTAGATCCTTAACCCTGGCTGAAGTTAGAAAAATTGAAAAATCCGACTAGATAAAAACTGCTATGAAATTGACTCCCACTTTAATGTTTATTGGTATAAAAAAAAAAAAAAACAGGCTTTGTGCCCTCCTGCTGTTTTCGCTGAGGAGAGAGAATTGACAAATAAGCAAAAACATGAAAAAATAAGTAAATTATAGATTACATTAGAAGCTATGAAAAAATATTATAAAATAGGGTAAGATAAAAGGGAGGGATCCAGAAGGCAGGGGTGGGGTCTCTTTGCAACTTTAAATAAGGTAGTCAGAGTAGTTCTTGTTGAGGAGGTGACATTTGAGCAAACTGAGGGAACTGAGGGAACTGAGCAAGACTTGTGGCTATCTGGAGGAAGAGCTTTCCTGGCCCAGTAAAGAAGTGGAAGAGCAAGGACACTCAGGCAAAAGTGGGCCTGCATACTCCAGGGACAGCAAGGAGGCCAATGTCGCTGGAGCCCAGGAAGCATGGGGAGAGTAGAAGGGAAGGAGGTGAGAGAGAGTCAAATCAGGTAAGAGGTGATGATGGCTTTGAACAAGCTGGCAGCAGTATCGAGGGTGAGAGTTGGTAAGATTGTGAATATATTTAGGAGATAGAGCCAAAAATTCTGCTCGATAGATAGAATTTAGTGTATTAAAGAAAACAAATAAAAGATAAATTCAAGATTTTAAGTCCAAGCAACTAGAAAGTTGGAGTTGCCATTAGCTAAGTGGAGCAAATTTGGGGAAGACGATAAGGTGGTCATTCTGGGGCATGTTAAGTGTGCCATCCAGTGAAGGTGTTATGGAGGCACTACAACTTAACAGTTGGGAGATCTGGGAAACGTCTAGGCTGCACAAAGAAATTGGAGTATTGCCAGCATGTAGGTACAGTTAGCATTGTGATAGTGGATTAGAAAGAAGTAGATCCAGGCGAAGAAGGAACCTGTGCAGCATCCTGAGCACTAAGACACTGGAAAGAAAAGAAAGAATCAGCAAAACATACTGAAAACAGAAACTGTAGCATAATAGCCCTTTAGGCGCCAATGCTTTAAATCATGTAAAACAACTTTTAGAAACATAGGACTTAATCCTACTTTAAAACTCATCTGAACTACATTAAGTCATTTATAACATTTTATTATATCCTGCTTCTCTTTCTCTCTTGGAAGAAAGGAAGAATTATTCTAGACGCTTCTACCTAGTTATTTTATTTAACCATAACAACAATTCTAAGATACATGAATTATTAACCCCAGTTTATGGTTGAGAAAACTGGGGATCTGAAAAATAGTTTAAACTGCAAACGTGATAATAGATACTGGGATAGTCCACTGCCTCCTCACTCTCGACTTGAGACAGATTAAAGCTATAAAAAATTTTGCCCTTACCTTTTCTTTCTTTCCTTTTCTCCAGGTGGAGGAGGGTTCCTAGGACTGCACAGTCCAAAGTTGCTTCTGAGCCTCCTGAGACTCCCTTGGTCTGTGCTGTTTTTTGTTAAAATGGGATTATGCTTGTTAATAATGGATAGTGAATAAATTATAGTTCACTCTTTAATTAATCGTTGCTCTGCAATATTTATTAAAGTGCTAATAGAATATTTTTGTAATTATTTCTCCATATGTGAAGGTAACACTTTAAACCTTTTAAAATGTCACCAAAAAGCTACTTCTAGATTCTTCTGGAATAGTTTTACTAGCAGAGCATGATGTTTTTTAAAATACATTTTTTCCGTCTGAATAAAACTCCATCAGAAATGTCATACTCAGACAGGATTATGAAAAAGTGTATTAAGAGAAGTCAGAAGGTCATTTCATATAAAGTATGTTGGCCAATAAATTGATATTCCATTCATACAGCCCCTCTAGAACATTTTATGTTGGGAGAAGATGCAAACTTTGGAGTCTTGCAGATGTGACTCTACTATTTCCCAGCAATATTGAGTTGGTAGAGTTCTAAATCCTTGTACCTTTCATTCATTTCTGCTCCTGACCAAATATGCCAGTCCTGGACACGCTCATCTGGAGGAAATACCGTCACATCTATCTCCACAGAGCCGGGGTCACCTCTACCTGCCCATCTTTGTCCTCTGCATGGACAAATGCAAAGAAAGGCTTTCCACTTTCCTATTGAGCAACCATAGTAACCACAATATGTCGTAATTCCTGTGACACCTCTGTGATGGTAAAATATCCTGGGAGTTATGTGAGCACAGAAGGATTTATAGCCACATTGGCAGAAGCAGATAAGAAAGGGCTTCCTGGAAGAAGTGATGCTTAGACTGATCTTTAACGTTAGCCAGGAAAAGAATTCAGGGCACATAGGAGGAAGAGGTACAAGGTAGGAGGAGAAGCAGCAGGACTTTTCACTGATCCTCTTCCTATCTATTATTTTCAACCTCCTTCTTGATAACTTCTCTGGCAGAGGCTCTTTGTAGCCTACCAAATATCCACTTTCTCCTTCTCTCTGGAATTAAAGGAACAGCTAGAAACATTTGCTAGTCTCCCTTGCACTCAGGTATAGGGTTTGAAAAAGTCTCCATAAAAGATAGGCAGTACAACATTCTTTACTTCCCCTTCAATCCTTGTGTCTGGAAGTTGGGTGTGATGGCAAGAGCTCTAGCAATCATCTTGGACCGAGGAAGGGGGAATACAAAAAACAGGGAAAAGTGCATCTAGGAGCTGGAAAGAGTGTGAGTCCCTGACAACTTTGTGTAGCCAGCCTACATCAGTAATTTCTTTTATGTAAGAAATTTGTAAACTCTTACCTTGTCTGGGTCATTATTAATTTATATCTTTTCCTATTGTATGCCACCAGTCCTAAGTGATTCACCTTTCAAGACCATTCTAGCTCACAAGTAATTATCACTTCCTTCTCTAAATTCATAGCACATGTTCATACCACTCACTAAACAAATAAATCACTGGAAACAACCTCTGTATGGTTATTTCACTTTTCCTGAATTTATATTATACCTTCGCAACAAGTTATAAGCTCGTTGAGAGGAGTGCATCAAGTCATATAGTTTTCCTTGTCACCTCAGTTCTTAGCAAATTATCTCGCATAGAGTACATGTTTAATAAATATTTACTGTCTGATTATGTCATAATTGCTCTTTAGAAAAAAAAAGTCAGGATATTTAAATCTTTATTTAAAACTCTCAGGAAAGGGAAGTAACAGTATAAAGAAAGATATCTCCTCTAAGGGAAAAAAAAAGACAAAAACCCAACCTATGGAGTAATGGCTCTGTTATGCCATAATATGACTTAATGTACAGTCAAGAAGTCTCTCACTTTGTTGTCTTAAAGACAGAAGTTGGTAGCATGGAGACCACCTTCTGGGCAGAAGCCAACCCATCTGTGAGCGGGGTCTTTCACTTTTGAGTTTGTCACGGCTGATGAAGTTTGACCCCTAAAAACACAACCTTATGCATGTGGAAGCTATTTGTGCTAAATGTCAGATTATCCCACACATGCTTTCATTCCATGTCTTCATCTCAAACACAGATTTCATATACATTTGCATAAGTAACATGTTTCACCCTGTATTGAGACTCTAATTTTTCTTTAAAGGCCTTCGGCACTCTGTGCTTTGGGCTGTCTCCTTTTCTGCAAAGACTATTTCTTCAAACTGTCTTTAAAACACAGCTACACGGTCTGTGGGAGAAAAAAGGCAAGTGAAACCAAGGAAGAAAGGAAAGAAAAATTATGTGTGTATATCAACCAAATGCAAAAAAAAAAAAAAAAAAAAAAAAAAAAAAAAAAAAAAAAAAAAAAAAAA
>NW_024351729.1:8328343-8376791 GCF_902729225.1 Pteropus medius
AAAAAAAAAAAAAAAAAAAAAAAGAAAACAAAATCACTTTTTAATTGATCTTCTTTTTGCTAATTTTGAAGTTAAGCACTTGCTCCTTTCTTATTAACTTTAGTCTTTTGAGCAATTTTTTCCATTGTAAGCACTTTCTAAAAAGTCATTTTCACACATTTCTCAGATACATTAATCCTTTCGGCATTCCTCTATGCACACATTATGGTACCCCAGCTCTAAATATAAAGGACTTTTATTATGTCCATTAACCATGGGCATGTGTGCTCCAAAAGTTTCCTGACACGCAGTCATTTGTGGTTTTTTAATTATAAACAGAAAATACTCACTAGAAAAATAAAGAAGCAAGCCCATAAATATATCTTTCTACATTTGAGTTTTGCTTGTATACGACAAAACATTTGGATAAATGAACTCTCATGGTTGCCAGCTCCAGGATGTGAGCATGCTTTCATTTATAAACACACAGAGATGCACATACATTCACATGTACAATTAAATCCATACATCATACAGGACTCCAACATCTCTAATTTGAAGTACTCCTGTCTTATTTCTAAAATAAGGAAACGGATTTTCCTTACACTCACCAGGTCTCACTCGACATGAAAAGTGAAATGGGAAAGAAGGCAATGCCCAGTAAAATACTTGACAAACAACATCATATTTATTGAATGCGTTTTATTTTAACAACCAAAAAATTCTAACAGCCTAACAATGCACATAAGTTAAAAATTAATTATCACTTAGTGATAACAAAGATAGTTGATTTACATGGAAAAAAGAACATTTACAATATGTTAATCCTTATTCACATTGTTGATACCGCAATAAAACACAATTTGTTTTTCATTTCACACACACACAAAAAAAAGGCGGGAAATTGTGCTTTGTCAAGAGGCACTACAAGAGAAAGTTTTTTTCTTCCAAATAGATATTATATGACAGATATTGAATAAATAGACATATATGCATTGTAATTCGCAAAGATCTGGCAAGACCACAGGCTAAAATGCCCACAGATTCACTTAGAACCACTGCAAACTTGGCAGTGAAATTAAAAAATAAAAGGCAAGACTTAGCATTGAAAAATACCTAATAAATTTTTGGTTGAAGTGTAAAAGATACCAAATGCGGATGCCATCGATAGATGAACCACCTTGTAAGAGCTTGGCAAGATCGGTTTCCATTACGTGTACAGAGTGACCTTCAGCAACAGTGTAAGAAGACAATTTGGAAAGAGTAACTCGGAGATCAGGAAGCAGCAACCACGGACTTTCTGACTAAAGCTGCAGCATACTACAGAAATAGGAAGGCTGGGCCCAGGCCTTAACTGCAAACAACCATCCTTTTGCAAAGGTATATGATGCTCGTGTCAGGATAATTTTTTAAACATCATTATTTGAAAAAGTACAGGAAAATGTCCCTTTAAAAACTCCAGAGGTTACTGAGCAGCTAGAATTAGCTTGTATTGCAACATGTCTTCTCCCTGTATATTGTAAGTTCTGAGTTAATATCTACACATAGAGGTTTTTTTTAACTCCTACCTTTTATACCTTTCAAATATATAAATAGTATTAACAGTTATATTACAATGTTTGTGTAGTAAACAGAAAATAACTTTCAAAGTGATATTGCATGAGGTCTTTGACAAGGTTGCATGAGAGCACAACTCAAAAAAAAAAAAAAAAAAAAAATCCAACTGTGTGGGACTGTTTGATGGCCACGTTGAAGCATGGATTAGGTTCACCAGGCCAGTCCTGAAGGTGAGGTCTCCTCTTGCAATGACTGTAAGTAAAAGTGGAAAATAATGCTGCTGGTGTTTCTAATAGGAAGCTAAAAGAGGTTGGGAGAACTATAGTAGATTGCAGCTTTAACGCTCGTTCCACTAAACAGCCAGTCAGCATTAGTTCTGCTTTACATAAGGAAACTGCTATATAAGTAACTGGGAAAACGTTTCTGTTGGTGCCCAGTAGGTGATTCCACTGCAATTGCTTCACATACTCTATTGCCTGGAGCTGCACAATGATTCAAAAACAGGTTCTTGCTGGGGCTGCCATACCAGAGAAGGGATGAGCTTGTGAGAGCAGGGACTACAAATGTTTGGTTAGGTGGATGGAATGTGTATGAAGAAGCGGAAGCCCAAAGTGAAACAGAAATGAGAAACGTCTCTTGAGAGACAGAAAGATGGAGATTTATTTGAGAGGGAGCCCCTTTAACTGGGCAGCAACTTCTTTTCTAACTTAACATTACATTAAACTATTTTCTATTTTAAAAAAAAAAAAAAAAAACAGCAACAACAAAGAACTTTTAAATGAGCAGGCTTATTAAAATTTTAAGATTTGAAGCCACGAGCAGGTAAATAAATTTCACAACAAAATGTGGCTCATACTATGAATTCCGTATGTCCAACGTCGAAATGTCATTTTCTCAAGACTGCACTAATGTACAAGTTTTCTCTGTACTGAATTTCAGTTTCACTCATTTGGAATTCCACAGAAATACATCTGTTCACTACAGTAATGACAAGTTGAATAACGGAACATATCGAGTCATTTTAAGTGTGCATTGTGTCTTTAAGAGTAATTTGACTTCTATCATTTAAGGTGCCCTGATTTTTTTTTCACTTTACTTTTTTTTTTTTTTTTTTTTTTTTACAGTGTTGATTTATTTTGTTAAATTACATACCTCAAAAAAATTACCCACTGGCCAAAAGCAGATAGGAAGCCATACAGAATTAAAAAAAAAAAAAAATCAGGGACAAACACAGAAAATAAATAGGAATTCAAAAATAGTCACCCCACCCTGAGAGCAGGCCGCAGTTTATCAAAAAGCCAAAGCAACTCACTGTGAAGTGGTTTTTTTAATACATAAACAAGTCTCTTCTTTAAGAACTCATTTCACAGTCTATTCTTTCAGATTGTAAAGTTCTCTGTCCCATGCAATTTTAATATATATATGTAAATATATAGATATATACATATACATATACACACACACTTGTAGCTTCCTTCATTTATTTCATAGGTCTTTTCATCCTGGAACTTGCCTGATGTCTCTTCCATAAGTGCAAGAATAATGAAGGCAGAGTCTCCTGTGATTATAATTACTATGATCCAGTCAATTGTAAAAGTGTAACACTTTAGTGTCTTTGCCAAGGCGATGTCTGATTCTGAAATACTGAACTTATTCAGTCTACAGGTGTATCCTGTGCCACAAAGAAATGTCAAAAAAGATAAGAAAAACAAAACAGACCAAAAAAAAAAGGACAAAAATAAAATAAAGCAAAAAAAAAATTTTCTTAAGAAACTAAAACAGAAAATCCTTGGACCGATGTATTGCTTTGCCTGTTAGGAGTTCACATTATCTCTGGTCAATTTCAGCAGGCGCAGCCTTGCTTTTTTCCGCACTTTCCTCCTCAGCCTCCACTTTGTACATCTCCTCCGAGCCTTCCTCGCTGTCATTCTCCTCGGACTCTGTCAGCAGCTCCTCGTCCTTATACTCAGCCACATCCACTGCAGAGCCCAGGTGTTCCTTGAGCTTCCCGTGATGTTTCACGTGGTACCGCTGGTTCTGGAAGAACTTGATGATGGTGTGTTTGGGGAGATCCAGCTGGGCAGAAAGAGTATGAATAGCTTCCTGATCGGGGTACAGGCCCACATCATGAATAAAACTTTGGAGGATGCCCAGGGCTTCCAAGGAGATCTTTGTGCGAGACCGGGGCTTTTTGGCACAACTGTCTTCAGTTGGAGGAGGTGGGGGAGGTGCTTCTTCTCTGGGAGGGGAACTCTCCTTGGTTGGCTGAGATTGCTGTCTATGAAGGACCTGATAATTAAAATTATAAAAAAATTAATGTTTGACTCAC
Organism: Pteropus medius; assembly: GCF_902729225.1. Lineage (NCBI taxonomy): Eukaryota > Metazoa > Chordata > Mammalia > Chiroptera > Pteropodidae > Pteropus > Pteropus medius. The sequence goes on from NW_024351729.1 coordinate 8,332,209, forward strand.
GATTTTACCTTTCCAAAGCCATCATCCCTCTGAAATATCCAGCACAGGAGTAAGGCTAGACTTGTTTGTAAACTTAGGTCCTCAGAAAACTTAAAAACATTACTGGAGATTTAAAATCTCATCTATAAAACAGAAGGTTAATAATAGTAATGTTTGCTAATATTTATATTCTGAGGCACAGAGAAGGTAGTCATTTGTTGCCCGAGGTCATTTGAATTCAAGCAATCTGGCTGCAGAGTCTCCTTGCTGTTAACCAGCATGATATGCCTGTCATCTTTCTAAAAGCTAATGACAAAGAAATTGGACCCAGAGAGAAAGTTCAGGCTCTCCGATTAGCACTCATGGGGTCAAGTCCAGATTCTTCTACTTAGTTGGGTGTCCTTGTGTGAGACACTAAACATCTTTAAACTTTAATTTCGTCTACACTAATTTCCTAGGGATGTTGTAAGGAATCGATGACACGATGTATGTAAAAAACAGTGCTTACCATAAATCAGAGGTTAACAAACTTTTTCAATAAAGAGCTAGGTAGTAAATATTGTAGGCTTTGCAGGGCCAGCAGTTCCTGTTGCATGACTCAAGTCTAACTTTGTAGCATGAAAGCAGCCATGGGTAATATATAAACAAATGAACATGGCTATGTTGCAATAAAACTTTATTTACAGAAGCAAGTGTCAGACTGGACTTGGCCCATGGGGCCATAGTTTGTCCACCTCTGGCTTAGGAAAAACATCCAATAAATGACAGTCACTGTTATCATCGGCCTCATAATTACTCAGAGTGTAATAGAGGAATACATGGTATTTGAGTGAGAAAATTGATCTTCCATAAAATTAGGAATTTCTCTTTATTTTCTTTTATTTCTGATTTTGATCTTTAATGCTGTTCTTTAATATAAAAAACTTCCAATTGAATGGTAAAACTTTTTCTTAAATTATGAATTTTAAATTTTATACTTATAGATTCACTTTCTCGATATCACTATAACCTATTAATCCTGTTTTGCATATACTTCCTAATTTCTATTATTTTATCCTTAACATCAGGGTTTTCTAGTTGCTGTAATTAATTTAAATTTCTCTTTTATCTCTACCTGTCCCCCACTTATTAAAAAAAAAATCTCTGGTTGGACAATTTTTTTTTTAATTTTAATTTTTAATTTTATTTTTCAAAATTTATTTATTTAAATTAGTTTCAAGTATACGGTACATTGGTTAGACATCTATATAGTTCATAAAATGATCCCCCCAATTGCTCCCTCCCTCCTCTGGCCCTCCACCTAGCCAATGTATTAATGCTAACTGCATTCCTTATGCCATGCTCCCCATCCCCATGACCAACTATCAACTATTAATTTGTACTTTTTTAGCCCTTCGCCCCATTCTCCTAGCCCCCCAAACCCCTCCCCTCTGTCCATCACCAAATTGTCCACTATATTTGTGAGTCTGTTTTTGATTAGTTTTTTTCTTTTTGTTCTTTTGATTCTGCATATAAGTGAAATCATATGGTATTTTTCTATCTCTGTTTGACATTTCACTCAGCATAATACCTCTAGGTCCATCCATGTCATTGCAAATGGTAGGATTTAATTTTTTTAATGGCTGAGTAATATTCCATTGCATATATGAACCATAATTTCTTTACCCGATTGTCTATTGATGGGCATTTAGGTTGCCTCCGTATCTTGGCTATTGTAAATTGTGCTGCCATGAATATTGGGTGCATACATCTTTACGAATTTTTGTTTTGGTTTTCTTTGGATAAATACCTAGAAATGCGATTGTGGACAAGCTTATTCTTAAGCTTCATAAGTGCTTCTTAAACATCATCTCTATGCATGAAATAATTTTCCATTTTAATAGTTATTTATGAATTTCTTCAATCTCATAAATGAAAAAAAGCAGCCCAGAGGAGCGTGTCGGGACAGCTTGCCTGTGCTCTCATCATAGGCCTATGTGCGAAGGACTTTATGGAGGAGTGAGAGGGAGTATGGACCCCAAGGAGGAAGCTCAGCTCCTGCTCACACCTCACAACAGCAGCAGCGATATTATGTAACTAAAAGGCGAATATGATGGATGCCACTAACAAGTGTTATGTCAACTCCAAAGGCAAAGACCACATTTCTTCTATTCAGATTGTGCCTAACTTCCAGGATCATCTCAAGACCTTTAAGAATAGTGTGTTCACTTTTTAAAAAACACATTTCTCCTCTACCATTCTCTCCTATCATGTGAGAGTAACAAATTAAACATTTTCCATAGTTCAGGGATAAATCAGCCCAATCAGGGCAGAAAAAAACATATCTAGTTATAGTAAATAATCTCTGGTCCCACCATCCCTACCACCATCATGATCACCACCAGACATGACCCATATGACACATTTTCTACTTTTAGTTATAAAACCTCAAAGCAAGCCCTTAAGAAAAAAAATATCTACCATCTATCCTAGTCGTAGAGACCATCTGATGAAAAAGATAATTTTTCACCAATGTGAAAATGCCAGTCTTTCATATAGAATTTAATAAATATTAGGGCAGATGAAATTGTCACCTAAGTAAGGTAAGATAAACATAAGAGGATGAAACTTTTCAAATAATAATTAATAATTTAGTAACAAAATAATAATAAAAAGTATAATCAAATGCAAATAAGAATATCTACCATAGCAAGCTGACAGCTGGTAGCTGAAAGAAATCTGAAACAGAGGACCATAAAACAGTGGCACTGAAGTCCATGTGATGTTGACCAATTAAAATGAATGTTCTTGGCATTTTCTTTATCACTTTCAACTAGGGGTAAACTCGTGTGGTCTGCCATGGTAAGCTGGCATCAGCAAAAAAATGAGAACTCCATTACTTCAACGTCCTAATTATAGCCGGCAGGAAAAGTAGAGTTGCAGGGGGTGCCTGCACTGCTCGTGGCAGCTCTGGTGGGAGGAAGATTTTTGCTTTGAGGTCAAACTCTGGGCACCCTGAGCATTGTAATAAATGAACCTCTGTGTCAACAGGTGAGGATTTTGTTTTTTGGTGAGAGGGAGAGAGAGTAAAAAAGAGAGACTGAAATTACATATGGAATACATACTCAAAGATCATATGCTCAAGCACGAGTACCCCTATTAGAGCAATTGCGTTAATTGGAAAACAAAAGAGAATTAAAATGCCCTATTTTCTAAATTATGCTTGCCTTCTGTAGTAAAAGTCAGCATAATGGTTCCATTTAATTAAATAATTAGATTGGTTCTTTAGGGGTTTTCCATTGTGCGTTGGCTAGATTTAAAGAGATTTTCCAGAACTATACTTTGAAGTTACTATAATTTTTCTGCATGATAGGATTTGTTCTTCTCTTTAAGTCACCTCCCCTCCTTCTTTAGAACCTAGCAGTTGTAACATGGGGAGCCACGTATGAAATAGAGTAACAACAATAATAGCAATCACTTACTGAACGCTTACTCTGTGCCAGGCAATTCTAAGAACTTTATATGGATTAACTTTTTTAATTCTTACAGTTCCTCATGAGGGTGCTATTTGGATCCAGAACAATCTGGAAATGTGGAGCATCTCAGGAAAACCCTTTAAATTGGAAATTAAAAACACAGGAAACTGTCAGTCTGAGAAAACAGGTTGTTCCAAAGAAAAACGACACCCCATCGTAGAAGAGGAAGATGTTTCTCAGAGAAGTAACAGCAATGGAAATGACCTACAAAGTAAAATATCTTGTTTCTGGTTAGACAATACTCTGTGGTGATTGGGCAGTATGGCAACATTTACATGAAAGAGTTAAATGGTATTTCCAGCATCTTTGAGCAGATAAGGAAAGAACAGTCAAAATAGAGAATGACAAAATGAGCAGCTCTAAGGAGAAATTGTCTTACAAGTCACCGAAAGGGGTTGCCTAAGGTTTTTCCGTTACACTGACATTTTTCTTTGGCTATATCTTTCAACCACAATATGCATAAACCTGAGATGAAAAGATTCACCAAATTATCTATTCCAACCATCTTCATTCTCCCTAAATGTTCTAATTACTCCAGGCAGAGAGTTGATTATTGTCTCTGGACAATTTTTGCAAAAATAAGTGCATAAATTTCCTCACTAGCCAATTACAGTAGCTTATTATTACTACAATCATGGAATCCTTAATGTTGTGTGGGGGGTCTAAGTACTCTGAAAACACGTAGAGTACAGCCTAATGCTTACAGGATGGTGTTTCAAAACAGGGAGACCAATCCAAACCCTTTCTTAAAGTCTTCTCATCTAAATGGCAGGAATTTTTCTTCACTTTCTCATATCTCATTTAAATAATGTCAACTCTTTCAGCCTCTTATTCATAGGATAGGTTTCTGAACTCCCACTTACCTGAATTATATTTTTTTCTACCTAAATTTCTCTGAGATATTCAAAATTCCTCATTATTTACTTAGAGTAAATCGAGTCTGGTTTCTGTCCCAAGCAAGTGCCCCAAGTAACTCAAGTGTGAGGCCATGCCATTGATTCCTCCTGGATGGACCTATAAGCTGTTAAGTCCTCACTCAGCTCATCTGACTATTCAGGGATATATTTTAGCTGATTATTATTTTTTTTTAATTTCCAAATTTTTGAATTACTTCAACAAGGCAGAGAATGCCCTGCCAATTGAATAGAGATATGCTCTTTCCTAACAAGTTCTTCACACACTCAGATTATTGTTTTCTGAGATTTTCAAGTTAGGTTTAATGGAAGTTTTCTCTCTCTCACTCTCACCAAAAACCAAAATCCTCACCTGTTGACACAGAGGTTCATTTATTACGATGCTCATTTATTACAATTCCCAGATATTTATATAAAACAGCCTAAGTCCACAGACTTTCCAGCCTCATTCTCTTCCCCTTTTTCAAAATGGGCCCAGTAGTTGACCTTTTCTATTCCTAAGGTCCATCATGTAATTTTTTCAAATCCTTTCATGTAATTTTTCCAAATAATAAGTGTATTATTCTGTAAAGATAATCATCCATTCCTTTACTCTTGACCTCTGCAAACTGAAGCATGATAATTCATCCTAGCTTTATTTTGGTTTGGATTTTTCTCCATCGCAATTGAACTTAATCTAGTGAACAATTCATTTTTGATCATTTCTATGGAGAATTTTTAAAGGTTTATTTTTTAAAAATCTTCCTTTTTCATAGCTTCTATTGTTGATTTTTCAATATAACAATGAGGGTTCATAGTGCTGAAATTTCTAAGTGGCTCTAATAATAATAATAATAATAATAATAATAATAATAATAATAATGTGTTAGTATTCATGGTAAAGCTTATTATGAGCCAAAAACTAACTTAAATGCTATAAATATATTTTAATTTCATTTTATTTTCACAATAATCCTGGAGGTAGATATTTTTCCCACATTTTATGATGAGAAAACTGGAGTTTGGAGAGTGTAGGTAATTTGTTTAAGGCCACATAGCTCGTTAACTAGCAGAACTGGGATTCTGAAACATTATCTGCCTGCCTTTAAATCCCGTGCCCTTAAATATCATGTTCTTCTGCCTCCTATGAGCAAGATTACAAAACTGAACAAAGTCTCTAGAGTAGAGGTTACAAACCATAAATAAAACATCAGGTAGTAATAAAAACCAAAAGCAAAAATAGAGCAATGGGTAAGGAGGAGAATTGGGGGGAGGGGAAGTTATTTTAGATATGAAGACTCAAGGATGGCTCCCTAAGGAGGCAGCATTTGATCAGAGACCTGAAGGAAGTGAGGACCAAGCCCTCACTTCCTTCAGAAGAAGAGCATTCTTGACAAAAGGAAACAGCAAGCAAAAAGGCTGGGAGGTAGGATTATACTCGGTATATTTGAAGAACATCAAGGAAAACAGCATGTTAGAGCTGTGCCACCCAATACAGCAGCTACTAGTCACATGTGTCTATTTACATTTAGAGTTAAATTAATTAAAACTAAAAAAGGAAAGAACTCAGTTCCTAGTCACATTAGTTACCTTTCAACCATATATTATGCAACACCATACTGGGCAGCACAGACATGGCACATTTCTATCATCACATAAAGGAGTGTTGGTCAGCCCTGTGCTAGAGAGAAACGACACCTGAGACGTAGCCGGGGCCAGAGTATGTAGGGCTTTGGCATTCTATTGCCAGGGTGATGGAAAGACCTCACAATGAACTAAAATCATAATCTTATTTAGCCAAGAATATGGAATTTGAAACTGCCACTATTACCAGAGAGAAGAGATATATTCATATAGCCACATGACATGCTAAATAAAAAAAAAACTCAGCTTGTAATATATTAGTGGACTTTCAACAGAGTATTACAAATAACAGCAATATTATAAAAACAACCAGAAGGATGTGTTAGCACATCTATCCTCAAGAGTACGGTTAATTTGCATTTAGGTACCCTCTTCATCAGAGGTGCTTAACATATCTAAAAGAAATTATGTTTAAAACAATCAACCTTGGGTTAAAAGAATAAAAAAAGAAGTATTCATTTATGAAATAGTTATGGAGTGTCTATAATAATTGGACCTATTTATTTACAAAGATTTCTAATTTCTAATGAGTCTTATCTCCAACAATTGTCTGTAAATAAGTTATGAGTAAGACATAAACAAATAGAACGTTAAAAATCTACTAAGTTCCTTCTTATTTATTTGCTGAAATCTCTTTGGGCTGAAACATGGCATACATGTACATAAATGGACATGAAGATAGCAACAAAGGGGAAAAAGTATATTTAAAAGAGACATCGACTTCAAAATAAAACTCAAAACCTCCTTGCCCAGTGACCAAGAACAATCATAATATGGACACATTGTTTCTCTGCCTTAAAAACTGAGAATTTTGGAAACACAAGGACAAAATGGTACCATGACAAAAGTTGACTAAGAAAGATAAAGCAGCTCTTCTTAAACCTCTCGGTATTCAAATAGATTTTGAAGGTTTCAATGAAAACCAGCTGAGAGCCATGTGTAAAATATAATGGTTTTTGCCTGCAGGGAAGGAAGTGAGATCTTGAATGATTAAGTTTAGAAAAGTATATAATTCACTGTATCATTATGGGGTGAACTGGATTACTTATAATATGCCAAGATTTTGTGGTCTTTCTATAGAGAGAAAACAAGAAATTATTAAGAAGATGACTCTAGAGGGTGGCTGATCCAGTGTGGTGATAGGTTAAAGCAAAGTTGCTCAGGTGGCTGCTACCACTTCTCTATGAGAAGCCTCACTCAGGGGAATGAGCTTCACCCAGAGCTTCAGGTCCTCAGTGGTGACACACATTAACAGGAGATGAGAACACAAGCAAAATGATATTTTTGTCTGCATTTATTTTGAGTTAGTATCAGAATAACTTTGACTTGTTTAATTTCCCCTCATCTATGAAAACAGAATATAAAATAGTTGATCCAAAAAAAATAACCATTCTTCTACTATAAGTCCTGAGAGGACTATATTTAACAGATAATAAGAACAATGGAGTTGAAACCCCTGTGCATAATTCAGTTAGACTTTGTTAATAAGTGAATAAATAAATGCTGTTATTTTTTAAATATACTATGTAAAAAATATGTAGCTAAGATATTTATCTTAAGTTTCAACAACCTAGCTCTATACCCTAGTATTCCTTTTTTTTTTCCCAAATCAGCATTTAAGACTATTAATTTTGGCTCAAAATTCACTGAGGAGAACTTAGCATTAATGATTAAAAATTAATGTAAATATTATATATCTAGCTCATATATAATATGAGTTACATATTGGCACACCATATGCCTGGCACACAGTAAATGCTCATTTCATCTCAGTTCTGCTGTACTAAATTAATTCTATATTCTCTCCTCTTTACTTTCAGACCAATTATTATTCTTGTTCTGGTTACTAACCCTTTTTAGTAAAACCATATTTAAAAAGTAAAGAAACTTTATTCATTACAGAAACATATCTAGTAGGTATATGAAAGCAAATATATATATATATTTTTTTGCCATTTCTTGTGTTAAAAAAAAATTCCAGGGCAGTATAACCCATAAGATGGTACCATATAGAAGTTGTGAGCAAAAGTTTTGGGGTCACAAAGTCCTGGTTTTGAATCCAGTTCTTACCAACAAGAGCATATCTTCTTACCAGCTTTGAGACTCTGAGCAATTTATCTATTCTGTAAGATCTTCCATGTAGTGACATGAGTGAGATTAAGTGAAATAGTGCATGCTAAGTACTAAGCAGAGTTCCTGTCATAAGTAAGGTTTCCATAAGTAGTTACTATCATTAAAAAATGAGAGGAAGATTTAAGAATCAGTAGTATAATACTTCATGTATTTTTTCAATCAGTTATAAACCAGCGACAAATTCAGAGATCTGTCTGTGCTTTTCACACCAAAGACTTACAGATCTACAAATGGGCACATTCATCGATAAGTTCTTTTATTTCTTTTGTTCATATCCCTTTGTTCTTTAATGTGGCACCTAGACATGGGCGCTGTCTCTTAAGCATCTGTCACATGGAATTAACCCACAGTCAAAGTCGTGCTGAAAGTGACACCTTCTCTGTATGCACAGCCTGGGATCCTCTTAGGAAGAGATATTTTATCCGTGCTTCTCAAAGTGGGGCTCGTAAAACCCAGGGGCAATCCTGATACCCCATCAAGAGGTCCATGACATCAAAATAGTTTGTATGGCAGAACTAATACATTTTTGGCCTTTTTGATCATGCTGAAATTTGTACTAATGGAGCAAAAGCAATGGTGGGAACACTGCGGGCCTATTAGCATAAACCAAGTTGGTGGCACCGAAGTGCACTATAGTTATTTTCTTCACTGCCATACACACATAGTGAAAAGACCACTTTCATTTAAGAATGTCCTTGATGTAGTACTATATTATTAATTATATTAAATCCTAACTCTTGAGTATACCTCTCTTTAATATTCTGTGTGAGGAAATGGGAAATACGCATAAGGCACTTCTGTAGCATATAAGAAGTAAGGTATAAGAGGGCCATCATGAGATAGAGCACTTGTGCAGTTCTTTGAGTTATGATCTGAGCTAGCCACCTTTGCAGTGGAATACCACTGTTACTGGAAAGAACAATGAACAAACTATGGTTATTCAGACTTGGGTATTTGGCAGACATTTTCTTAAAAATGAAGTAGGCCTGTCACTTCAAGGAAAATATTTGATAATATTTGTTGCCAATGGTAAAATTAGACCTTTCGAACAAAAATTCCAATTTTTGAAAACTCATAGCTGCTATTATAAGCTTAATGCTCCCCCAAACTTAAAGACTTTTCTGATAATATTGGTGGTGATTTAACAAATTTTTTTAAATGTCACAAAATGAAATGCATCAATATTTAGAAGATCTACATAACTCGATATATCAAAATTTTCCAAATGACCAATATACAATACTATAATATCATGACTACATAAAAGATCCATTCAAAATGAAAGGCAAATCAATGAGTTTTAAAGTAACTAGGTACGAAAGTATGAAAAGTTCATCAATATGATTTTAGATTCCACTTTGCAACTCACCTTTAAGAAACCACTTGTAGAGTTTTGCTATAGTACCAAAAAAGAATATTACCTGGAAAGGCTATTAAAATATTTCTTCCTTTTATAATTACATGTCTGTGTGAAGATTGACTTTCTTTATTTACTTCAAAGAAAACCACATATTACATCAGATTGAATGCAGAAACAATTATGAGAATCCAGTTAAGTCAAATATTTAAAGCATTTGCAAAAATATATATAAAACAGTACTCTTATTTCTTTGTTTGGAAAGTTATTTTCATAAAAAATACATTTTTATAAAAAATCTGTCTGCTTTATATATAAAATGTAATATAAAGTTAATATAAAATTAATGTTTTTATATTTTTATAAAAATATTTTTATAATTATTCAAAATTAATAAACATTTAAAATTTTTCTCAGAATTAACTTCCACTATGGCAAATATTGGAATCCTCAATAGTAAGAAAAGTAAAAGGGGATCCTGACACTGAAAAGTTTGAAAACCCTGTACTACATGAATCACACTTCACATAGAGCCTAGTCTTTCTCCTAATGAAAACCAAGCACTATACTATAAAATCCAAAGTAGACCACACAGTTTAAAACATCCTTATCTGAGCCAAATCACCTAGGAAGGTCTTAGAGAATGAGTGTAAGAGAAATTACACATGCATTATGATTCGCCTTTGAACTTTATCACTCGAAGACATTTCCACAGGCAAAACATAGTCTCCAAGACACACAACTCAGCACTATTTCTAACTTCAAATGATGTTACTTGAGTTGGCTCCTATGGTTATAATTTCACATCCTAACATTATAAGACTTATTAAAAACCATAGTTTAGTTTTGTTGCTTTTTTTGGATTATACAGTATCCTAAGGTCAAAACTCAGGAAATCTGTTATTAAAAAAAAAAGTATCCATGAAGTGATGACAAATTGCAGACTACAGGTGTTAGATTACATTTTGACTCCAGGCAGGTTTAATATAAGTTGGTCTCCTTTTACAATTGCTCTTAGCACATACAGCTATAGGAAGGGGATTTAAAAAATAATAATAAAAAAAGGAGATGAAAAAAAAAAAGAGCCGTGCTCAATAAAAGAAGACCATGTCGAGAAAAATCAATACAAAACAAACAAGCAAAATGGCAGGAAATCTGACATGGAAATATGTGTTCAATTTCATCCAGCCTTAGTCTTAGCTGCCTTTAATATCGCAACCAAGATGGTATTGGAACACTGTGTTTTTAATGCAGTTTAATAATTAGTTCTCAAAATAAACACTTTGGTCAAAGATAAAAGCATAAAAACACTGACACAATAATCTGTTAAAATAAACTTGGGTGTTGGAGGAAGCATAGTTCTTAAAACAGCCTTTGGCTTATATCATTTCCTCTTTGGTAACAAATTGAGAACAATTTATACCACCAACTTTAGTATGGTTTGGGTAAAAAAAAAAAGATGTGTTGCAGTCATTAATCTGACTATTAGGAGTGGCTAGAATCTGCAAACACTGAAGGGGTAGCTGGGTGAGCTGATTCTGCAATATAGGAAATGAGCTGACAGTAAATTAAGCAGAGTCATGACGAGTAACTATATCTCAATCAAATAGACACCATGCAGCTTATGAAACAATCATCTTTCCTGTTGGAACATAAGAGAGGTAAAGCATGGGCATATATTGAATCTAATGTCAATTGTACCTTCTCTTTCATCAGTATCATTGATAAAATGACTAAAACCATTCTACAAACAACAGACAGAATCCACAAGATGATTCAGGAAGAGCAGACTCTTCAGGATGGTGCAGGTCACGACAGTACACCCTACTGCCTGGGAGAAACCTCCCATCCCTCCCACCCCAATTCCATTTGCCTGACATCCATGAGCATTCATTTTGTCCTTGTTCCCATACACCTTCACCATCCTTTGCAACGTCTTCTCAAAACAGAAAACTCAGACTAAAAATGCAAAGAGAAGGCCTATCTTTTGAAGACTAGATTCAAGGTACAGGTAACACTAAAGTGTCTTTAAAGAACTCATTTTTGTGTTAAAATGAGTAAGGAATAACATGGTCATGATGAGAGCTAATAATTACCTCTGAGATTCTGATTTTTTAAATTTATTTCTTTTATGGTGTCATTGGCTAACGAAATCCAGTAAGTTTCCAGTGTACAGAGATTCTGATTTTTAAACAAATGCATGATTTGTTTCATTGGGATAATTGAGAAAAGGGTGGCTTTTGCTTCAGCATAAATGAAAGAAAAAGCTCTAAGTCAAGTTAAAGATAACCAAGGTAATTAAATGAAAAGGGTGAAAGTTAAGATGATTTGAACCCCAGGAATTCATAATACAGTAAAAGAATCAACCTAGAAATTCCAATATCACATCAATAGCAAAAGGCCAAAGATGTGACAAGGATTCAGGATAAGAATGATCCATTAGAATTCTTAAACAGTTAATCTGGTTGGCTAAATAATTCTCAAGTACAGTAAAAATGTGACCCAAATGAAAACAACTTCATCAAATGTCAGGGATAATAACCCGGTGAGCTCTAAAATTTGATTTTTTAAAATAGATTCAAAGTAAGCCTAAAAGGATAGAATACAGAGACTAGAATACAGATAAATAAATTCCATCCGATAAGTTTTACCAGAGCATAATTTTGATTCTTTTTAAGAGGAAACATGTTAAATTAAATGGAGGAAGAGAACAGAGACATTTTTGTAAGGACTGATATCATGCAGCCAGTAAAGAACTGTGTCAATGAAGATTTAAATAATGATTCCTAAGATAAAGCAGTAGAATCAGAATTCAAACCACTTCTAAATCTCTTAGTATTTATAAAACCAGTGACAAAAATAATAACTTAAAAATACCTATTTGGTAAAGAATGACCTAGAAAGGAGAATATGGGGGAAAAGAATTATATATACTTTAAGTCATAGGATCTCAATACGTTATGTAAGGATCATTATCTAATGTGACTTTGTGGCCAAATTTCTAGTTATTTGAATCTTTTAATTAGGGTATTATCAAAATAACAACAAAGTATCTCACAATATAGATGGGTACTGTTGCATTTATTCTTCAGAGGAGGAAATGAATATATAAAATTGTGCTCTGGCCCCAAAATCACAAACCCTGGAATCTAACATATAACAAACATGCCCTTAATGCTGTTTAGCTGGTAAATGGAGAAAAATGCAAAAATATGTTCTGTTTAAATTTAAGTTTTGAACACAAACTCATTTTAGTGTGAACCGACATCTTCCAATTAAAATGTAAAAATAACACTAAAAATGACAGAGGATACCAATCAATGTTTCAAGTTTAGGGTTAAAAATGAAGACAAAGAAGTGACAAAAAACTGGAATACATTATGGAGAAGTTCCTCTCCCAAATGTTAATCTCACTTTTAAAAAGCACATACCCTATTTTGTCAAAATTTGCTATCATAAAAAAGAAAGAGACTCCCTGAAAAAACTCAGCCAGGACTCAGTTTAAGATTAAAAATTCCCATTATTGCGATGGCACTAGTGACATTGTAGTTATGTTGTTTTCCAGCTTCTCAAAGAAGGGTGTTTACATTAGATTCTTGGGAGGAAAAATAAGATAGAAGGTAATCCATGTGTCTGAGGCCTCACATGGGACTATTTAGAATCCCATGATAGGTCACATTTTCTGTATAATTTTTACAGTTGGGCACTCAGAAGTCAGAATGATCTGACAGTTATGGTTAGTGAAAATATTAGATGTTCACCAATAAAATACTACCTCAGCATATTTTTTGCTTTCTGGATGTAACCACTTAATAACAGGACTTGAGAAAACTGCACTGTGTGAATCAAACACATAAAAGTACAAATATTCCTTTTATAGAAAGCAAATCTTAAGCAGTGTATTATAATCAACCACTCTGGTAAAAGACAAAATATTTGGCATTACCACACCACTGACATATTATGGTTTATTATAATCTAAAGTCCAAACTGGGTAAACAAAGTCAAATGATCAAAGAAGGGTTTTTCTCTTAGGACTGTGAGTTAGAGGTCATTGACCTCTAGGGAGTGGCAGCAAAAATCTGTGTGGCTTAGCCATGAAACGGTGTCAGATGAGAGCTTATCAAATACAACCTTTAGTTTTCAACTTCATTTAATTTCATCAGAAACTGGCTTCCTTGAATTGTCTTCCCTCAAGAGAAAAAAGAATATGGAAAACTAAAATAAAGTGAGGTAAAATTTCCCAAAGGCTAATTCTAGAGTATTCTTCTAAATTCTAAGCCACTTTTAATTCATTGTAAAGATATTGGTTTTATACTCTCTAAATTAATGAACTAACTGAAACCAGGTATGGGGAACATTTTGCCTCTAAACTTGGTGGCAAGCGCAACAGGTGAAAGCTGGAAAGTGGACAGAGCCAGGCACTCTTATTCAGACTGTGCTTTCCTTTTCCTGGGGTATCCAGGGTGGTCACTGCGAAGAGAGATCCTCAGTCCCTGATTCTCTGGGGCAAAGTAACTGGCTTGGCAATTCCTTTTCCCAAACGAGAGTCCAGTCTCCCAGATGCAGATGAACCATCATATTCCCAGGAGGCCAGTTGTGCAGCATCCTTATCTACTTGAGTTCACAAAGCAAGTCCAATTTTGCCTCTGTGCCATGTTGCCTCAGCTTTTCTAAGCATATTTGCGTATCCTGTGTAGGTCGTCCTCAGAAACTGGAACTGTCAAGTCATTATACTTTCAAATACGAATGTGCTTAGGGGTGGATTTAATTTAATAGTTGAAAATTCAGTACAAAACAAAAATACTTACACATGACACGGACAGGGAATTAATCACTGACGCTCTCAGTTGGTGCTCCTAGGCCCATCGCCCAAGTTGCCCCAGTCAGGATCTGAGTTCTCGCTCACTCTCTCCCCTCACCTGAACCTCCACATTTAGTCAATCCCATGTGCCGCTGATTATTCCTTTTAAACAGTTCTTGGGTTAATTTTCCTCTCTCCGTATGTACTCCATTACGCTTATTCAGAACTTTATAATCTCTTGCCTGAATTACTATGACTCCCTCCCAGTAGGCTTCCTACCACGGCCAACAGAGCAGCTTGCCAGAGGCCTTCAGTGGCCTTAAGAGGAGTTAAGGCCTCTTGGGCTTCCAAAAAGGCTCTGTGACCTGACTGCAGCTTGTGCCTCTGCCCCTGTCCTTGCTCCTTAACCCCTGCCTTTCAGACTGTGCTCCAGTGACTCTAAAGCTACAGTGCACACCCTCATGTGGTTTGGCCCCTCTACATTCGTGCCTTTGCCTCTGTTGTCCCTTTCACCTGGAAAACTCCTCTGATAAGGAATTCTGCAAGGGACCCTGAGCAGCATCACTTCTTAGAAGCCTCTAGGTCCTCCTCCCCACTAGGTTTTGGGTATATGTGCTCCTCTTTTGTGCTTTTCTTTCTCTGTCCTTACCTATATCCATCTGCCCTTGTACCTATCTCTCCACAAATCTGTGAGCTCCTTAGGCTTAGATTCTGTGTTACATTCATCTTTATACACTCAGCACTTAGCGTGGTGTCAGGTACTGCGTTTTGAGTGAACAGTTAAAACTTAAAATTTATCCTAAAATCTCTAGAATACTTCTGTACTGCTAATAGTCATATTATGCAAACCAAAAGTCTTCTTAAAAATTAGAATATGTCTAACAGCTCTAAGGGAAGGGAAAAAAGGGACACGTTCACATAGGCACTCAATATACTTATTACTAAAAAGAGCCGAATTACAATAGTTTGTAATAACTTATTAGATTCACACATACACTTTGAACAGACTAATACCATGCAGTGGCTCATGCAGTTCTTTAATTCCCCCCCAAAATTATGTGATTGAAAATCACTGACATTCAGAGACATACATTTAGGGTGTTACTATTCTCAGGGATAAAAACTGAAATATTCATCAGTTTGCTTCACTCTCCCCCTCCCCAATCTGCAGAAATATTTCTGCTATCAGCAGAACTCAAAAGGCCTACAGCAGACAGCTTCTATGACAAGAAAAGCTGCTGGAGGCGAAACAGGAAAACAACAAATAACAATAAGAGAATCCATGTAAGACAAAGAAAAGTAACCTTTAAAAAAGAGAGAATCTGTAAAAACTAGATGTATTAGTTTAAAAATGGACCATATGTATCACAATAAAAGCCTGAGACAGTAATGGTTCTTAACTGAGTGAAATGTGAAAGAATGTGGCCTGTCTACACACTGCCACAGAAAGCACTGCAGGTTTTTTCCAAAACACATGTTAAATGCCAAAATGATTATCCTTCGAGTAGAATAAATGGCATTCTTCGTGTGTAAAGAACCAACCAAGAAAGAAAAGTAACGAAATTATTTCGAAGTACGTATTTTTGCCCCCATATTGATTCAACCTCTGTAGTCCCAAAACCACACAATCCAAAGTGAGCATGGCAAATGGTTTAAAGTTAGGGCCAGAACCTGCCTTTCCCGCTTCCTGCCTGCCTTTGTAGTGTAGTTAGATTTTATCAAACTTTGTTTTTAAAATATTCAACTAAAACTAAATCATGGAAATATAGGAAATCTAGGAATTAAATATAAGCCATTTCATTTATTCTTACAGAGACAAAAAAGCACTTTAGCATTAAAGAACATTTTTGTTCCATAGTGCAGTGCTTTTGTGGTATTACATAATTACCCTTACTGAGAGTATAGTTTTTAGCTTTCTCAGGTCTTTGTTGGAATTGTAATTCCAGACTGAGCAAAGAATTCTATCAAAACTCTATTATCACATTAAAACACTTGATCATGTGTTCTCTCAAGATTCCCAACTTTCTATTTCTGAGAACAGATTTAATGAGATATTTTCAAAGTAGAGCTGGAAAAGGGAATATTTGTGAAAAGCACTGCCAAAAAAAAAAAAAAACAATTCATTTGGTAGACACAGACAAGGCAAAATTTACCATATATTCTGGAGCAATAGGTATTAAATAATCATCTCGGAATAAACTCTACAAATCAATACGGTCCTTGTGGCCTAAACTAAAGATGACATTGCCTAAAGGAAATCTCTAAGGTCAACCAGCAATTAACTGAAAGGTTTTGATTGAAAATGCTATTGACTGCGTTTATATCAGACAGCTTCCTGGTTATTATACTTCACGGGCTAAGTAGGTGCCAAGACATTAAACCGTCAATAATCTATTAATACTGGCCTGCTATGCTCACTCTCCCTGAATCTGGAAGCAAAAGTATTCAATCCAAGTATTGGCTTAACTAATGCAAATTCTGCAATATGGAAATCATATCTTTATTACCTCCCAGCTTAAATGTCTAGGAGTGTTGAGAGAATATAAAAATAAGCAGATAATAAATGCTTATTCAGATGAGTTAAACTAACATTTTTTTTTTTTTTTTTTAAGAAATTGCTGAAGGGATGGGGAACATGTCCTGGAATCTGACTTTCTTTCTAAGCCATATTTAACAGTTTCTAAATTGAATGTAATAAACACTTTACAAAGAGAAATGAGAAGTTATTTAAAGTGAGGCTCATAGGTCCCTGCCACTCAGCATCTGGAAAGCAGTTATGTACATTGGGGCCAGGGGTGGGGGGACTTTTAATGAATTTAATAGAGAAAAGCACTTTAATTAAATGCTGTCAAAGTCGATTGTATTAATGACTATACACAGAGGAATTTAAAGTAAGCCAAGTTTATTTAGCAAATAGAAACTGGGCTTTCAAACCCTGTAAGTATTTATGTTTCCACAGTTGCAGTACATCTAGAAGATGATGATGGTGCCAAGTGAAACTGCTGAGTTATTAGATATGATTTTATTTATTGTGTATTATTAAAATTTCAAAGGCCTCAGAGGAATTAATTTCATTTTTAAAATGAAATACCACATCTGATCAGAAAGGGTTAAGAGAATATTGTCCCCCAATTTTTCTGTTCCCTAGAATTTTGAAGCAGCTGAGTAGCTAATGAGGATGACCTTTTCGAGGTTCATCCAGTCAGAATTCACTTCATTGCATAGTAGTGGCAAAGAAATCGATGACAATATTTCTTCTATGACTTTTTCGCCTGTTTTTTTTCCCCCAGTGATTTGCCACTAAACATAATTCATTCTATTACACACAGCAATAGGCTGAAAAATGACCAAAGCTCCTAAAAATCTCCATGAAAATTTGGTTGCCATAACTTTTTTAATGAAAAACACGAGTAGCACAAACTTCCACAAAGGAAAAGGTATCAAATGTTTAACTTGGGGCAAATAGGAAAAAAAGGGGTCTTCCTTGTTATCTTCTATTCGGAGGCTGACCACAGAACAAACCTATTATTAATTATAATATTTTAAAAATAAACAAAGAAAATATGAGCCTTAATGCATGAAAGCTGTAAAAGATTGAAAGGCTGGTCTGGCTGGAAAATACTATGTGTGTGTCAAAATGATTTTCTCTACCGTTTGTAAAAATGTAATTATCCATGATATGCTATTATCCATGATATGCTACGAGGGTGAGGGATTTCAAGTAAATGCATTGGGAGCTGAGGATTCGCCTTCAGTCTTACATCCCTGACACCACCATGTCTATGAGGTCACCAACCACTGCCATGATTTACCACATCCTTCTTGCAGTTATATATACACTCCTTCGGTCTGTCTTTAGATTTTAATTTGAAACATGAGGAAGGGGGAGGAGGGAAATGTGAGGATGGAAGAAAAACGCAAAACACAAAACCCAGCACCTATTTCCTTTCAAGAACAGAGTAAAGATCACAAATGGAGACTTTCGACTTTCTAAATAAATAATCTAATTTTTAATTCTCTCCCCATCCAAGTTATTTATTAACATCATATGTTTGATCTGTGTCTTAGTAGTTCTGGAACTTATAAGCAACTTTGCTTTCCCCATCTGTGCCAAGATGTTTCAGACTAGTCTTTGAAATGCTGCAAATGCAGATGGATATGACATAAAATAGGAACTGATTACATGTACATTCTATATATGAGTAATGGCAACACACAAGACAGATGACATTACATGTTCACATAGTGTACTGTACAACTCTGCTTCACATATGCAAATATGTAAAAATCAGGGAAGTGCAGCATGTCCATCTCTGTCTGTTCTAGGAGCTCAAAATAAAGTGGTCGATTTCTTGCAAATAGTGACAAGAAAACTTCTTCTCCCCTGGTACATCGGTAGTTCTAATAAGAAGATCTATCAAAGGATCATCAATTGATAGAACATACCAATGCATCTGATCCAGATTATGTTTTACAAGCCAAAGAATCTGCCAATTTGCTTCTCTCCTTTCATTACTAAGGAAGTGACTGTATTAACTTACTACACACACTGTTTAACTATCTATCTCATTGGAAGGGCTTATATTTTACACAAAGCATAAACTCAAATAAGGATTTCTCTCAAAAGTGTACCCCTAAATTACACCTACATGGAAATATTTGACATTTGTTCACCATAATTCCTTTCCACTCTTCTGTTAACACACTTTTGAATATACTTTTTGACATGAATTGTCAAAAAACTGAAATGAGAAAAATATTTTTGAAAATCATTTGCATGTAGATATTGCACTTCTATAGTATATGCTCACTTTAGCACATTCTGTTCATTTAGATCATAATAGAAAGACCTTTCCATATCCACATATATTTATCTTTAAGAGTTTACGTCATACATTTTAGCATGCTAAGTTTAGAGTACTTTTTAAAAAATAATTGACTTCTCGTTTTAAACTACACTGTCTGGGTTCAGTTTATCATGTTTAAGAAAAAAGTCTGTTAAAATAAGTTGTTTCCCATTTTCTACCAAGAGTCCTCAAACCTGTTGGTTGTTTGGTACTACGAAATCACAGACCATGGGCTCATTATGCTACATGGTTCTAATTCTGCGAAATGAATCTAACCAGACACTCAGGTTAGTCTTGTATATTACATACAGAAAAAAACACAGACAGACTTCCTTGGACATGAAGAAACAAATTCAAAGAAAAGTAAAGCACAAAGGAGATAGAGTAGAAACAACTACTGTCTAAATAAACTTTTTGATATCTAGATGATCAAGTGGACTGTAATACCACACAGCCATTCAGTTCTAGAAACATCTGACCTTTCTCTTATACAATGGTTTTTAGCATGTATTGTTTATTTAAAAAAATGTAAATACATGAATATCCACAGGGCTTCAAAAAAAAAGTTAATTGGAGTCTATCCGATTTTGTGCTGGTAAATGTTTAACAACTGGCTCTCTAGAGAGAAAAAAAAGCTCCAATTGGACCATTTGCCAATTTTTATCGTGTGAATATTCCTACCATAGCTAATTCTATTCTACTGACAGTGTAAAAACTAGCTTTTCAAATTCTTGAAAATTTAACAATGGGTTCCTGCAAGCCTGTGTAAGCTTACTGCAGCACACTCAGTCTGCTGTAGAAAGTAATACTCAGCCCTCCTCTGCCTCCCAGACTTGCTCACTGGAAATCTTTTGCCTGGTTTGATTTACCTGTCATTTTCCCAGGCCCAAAGTGACTAGGATGACCCCGATGTGATATATAATTCCATAAAAGATTCCATATCGAAAGGGGAAGGGTTATATGATTTGCAGTGAATTAGATCTAGAAACAACTTGTGAGGAAATTGAACTTGTGACCTTAGAACTGTCAAATCTATCTAGTTTGCTTGATCTCCCATTTCTAGGGTTAAACCGAGTAATAATAAAATAAACGAATTTCAGAACTTTGGCAGTTTTCCTTTAATTGAAAGTATGCTTTTCTATCATTACAAGGGGAAGTTCCAGACTTCAACTTAATAAAAATCAGCAGTAGTTTTCAGCTACATTAGATTTACACACTAAACAGAAACAGCTGAGAAGCCACAGTAGGTAGGTTTGGCTACAATAGTTTAAAACTCAGTGGCTGGCTTTCTCTTGCAATTGTCATAACTATCAATCATAAGACAATCAACTGAACCTCTCTGAGCCCATATAAGGTGTTCATAATCTTCTATTTTGCTGCTGATTTGTTTTTCCAAAATGCATTTGAACCTCCAGGAGCAATGTGTTTTTAGTTTGTTTCATTTTTTTGGTTTTACATTTCATTAAAATACTCAAATGAGAATCAAAAATAGATGAACCAATTCATAGAATGAGTGTTTCAGATAAAAAATCTATGAGATCACCCAATCCATCTTATAACAGTTTACAAAATAGTGGAAGAAAACTCTAAGGGGTAAAACCCCTCATCCCAGATTGCGTGCCCAACCCTGTGACCACAATCTATGTCACTTGCAAGGACCTTTTCTTTACCATATCATCTTTTTTTCCTATTTGGTTAAAGTTCATTAAAAATAGAGATAGAAAGTAATTTTTATTCTTTACAAGATGCTCTAGTTCCTGAAACAGTGAATAGACAGTCTTGGGGGGGATGTTAAAATACAAAAAAATTTAAAATTTTTTAGAACTTTTTACTTAAATGTCATACTACACTTAGATTTAAGCAAATCTCAGTAATCTACTTTAAATGTGCTTTAAAAAATTATAATCAGAAGGATCTGCTTTCAATAGAAGCATTTATGTTTGTTTCTACTATTATGTAAGCAAGATATCACAATTTTTCAAAATTAAAATCAAATGGTTATATTTATCAGGTTCTTAACACCATGGCTCTCAATCATGGAGCCAATACTTATAAATTTGTTGTGGACCTCACTTCAAATAATTTGTCACCATCAATAGCAAAATTTACGAATGTTTTATATTTTTCTTTTGTTTTGTTTTTAGTAAATTAGAGCTGATTCTCTGTTCCTTCTACAATGACACCCCTCATACATACTTCCATTCTTGTTTATTTGCATTTGCAGAAGGGAAAGAGGTAGAATTCCAGGTGGTGAAGCCAGGAATTGAGTCACTTACATGAAAACCACCCATTATTATTGTCAGTATGAAGTATCCATTAAAGAGTGTTCTAAGATCTTAGTGAATTCTGCATCTTTGCTTAACCTATCGCTACCATGTCTGCTCTACAAAAGTCTAGATTCATTTCTCTGGTAGCCTCTAAGTAACTCAAAACCATAGAAAATGTCTTGCCCCTAGTTTGAGTCCATCAGAGGCCAGTGCAAAGCTGTTGATGTGGAGGAGCTTATTTAATACTGGACCAAAGAGATTCAAACATTGTCACTGCATGGCATCTTATCAACTCTGTGGATTCTAATGCTTTGTGAGAAGGGCAGCAGAAGTCTCAGAGATTATTCAGAAGCTGAGTGGTCTTTTTGCCTTTTCAAGCTAAAAACATTGAAAAAAAAAAAAAGTTCTAACCCGCTTTTTTCATATCCAGTGCATTTTATTATATTCCAGAGGGATTTTATTCAGAGCTAAGAAGAAAAGTTCTCACTTACTTTTAAATAACTTATAATGACTTTTAAAAGAGCTTGGAAATGTAGAAAGATCAGATGAAACTAGATAGCTTTGAGTTTTTCAATCCATCTCAAAACAATTGTACAACATGCGCACAGTAGAGGCGAGGTACTCGCTCATATTTTGCTAGTTATAAAATTATATGCTGACAACCATCCTTGGTTCAACTCTAAACTCTTTTGAGTAGCATTATTTACTTTATCCTTAATATTAATATTAATAATGCTCAGACCCTATTATCACTTTTCAGCTGCCTTCCATGCAATCACCTTCTGTAAGCCTCGACCCTACAGAGCTGCAATTACTATCACAATTTCCAGAAATTTTAAGTGGCCTCTGCAAGACCACAGAGCTCTAATTCCAGTGGTGGCCCTAGAATTCAAACCCAGGCCTTCTGAAGGTTGAGCACTCTTTTCTCTTTCTCCATGTTCCTCCTCATGCTTCTGGCCAAGCTATTAACAATTTATATCGCTTATGTTTAAAAAGGAAGGGAAGTTAAAATAAACCTAATTTTCATTTGGATATTTTACTTTCTACTAAAATAATTTTGAATCAGGCAGTCCAAAATCTTATAAAAATGGCTATATTAGTACGTATTTGTGGACCGAGTTTGTCAGTCCCATCAGATTCTCCGCATGTAGCCTCATAAGTCTCAGAAAGACAACTAGGACTGAGCTGCCAGAATGACCCTCGTGTCCTGTTTCAGTTGCAATCTACTCTCAGATTTACGAACTCGTTTGAATATTAGGCCTGAACCAAAGTATGTGAAATTATGAAATTAGCACCCTGTTCTGATCAGTCAAATGATGAGAACTTCATCCACGTGGGGAAGCCCTTCTCGGCAGATGTGTATTTCTGTTTCTTCTGCAAAGGCGATGAATACCTTTCAAATCAACAATTACCTATGAATGAGAAGCACTCTGATAGAAAATTTAAGAAACTGTGAAGCGGGCTCCCGCGGTCCTAGAACAGCGTGTGTTTTTCTGCCACAACAGCTCATTAGTAAAAAGGACTAATTCACATACCTGATCCTCCAAGGGCCACAGCTTTACCAACACATGCCAGGTGAGCCAGGTGGTTTGGTTCAGGGATCCAGGTCAAGTACTAACAATAAATTAGCCCATAACCCCAGTGTTAAGTAACAAGGTTTCTACTTGGAGAAGTCACCCTGGGTGGAGAGAATGAACAAAAGCATTGTCTGTCCTTGTGATCAGAGAGAAATTAGAGGTGGAAGAGACATACTTATCTCTCTGTTTTCCATCAAAACTATCTTTAAAAATGCCATTCAATCACTAATTTATATATGTGATTCTTAATAAAGCTATGTAAATCCCTTGGGACTCAGATCTGTTTGCTTTGGTATCTTCAAATAGCCATACTTTTTTTTTTTTTTAATATAATAATATCTGAGAGGTTCAGCATGTTTTAAAGATCTTACCCAGGACATTCTGGAAACAGCTAAGGGAAAAAAAGAAGAAGGAAGAAGAAAGAAGAAAGAAGAAAGAAGGAGGAGGAAGAGGAGGAGGAGGAGGAAGAAGAGGAGGAAGAGGAAGAGGAGGAAGCAGCAGCAGCAGCAGCAGCAGAAGCAGCAGCAGTGGCAGCGGTGGCGGTGGCGGCGGTAGCAAAGAGATTTCACCCAAGGTCAAGATCAGAGAAAAAAAATAAAACTTATGGATTCCACTAATTCATAGTTTGAATTCTAGATTAAGAGAAGGTAGCCAAAGGGAAAATGGAAGTTGGTTTAAAAATGCAATTCTAAGTGAGTAAAGGGAAAAAGTACTCAAAATATGTGTGCAATTCTGTTTTATTCATTGTTATACATGTAGTGAGTAGAATAATACCTGGTGCACTGAAGGAGTTCAACAAATATTTGTTAAATAAATCAGTAAAAATGTGGGAATAAAAATGGCCAGTCTTCTCAATCATGCCTGTAACCTGAGACCTGAAAACAGTTTCTCAATCAATTCTAATCATCTTTACCAAAAGCCAGACTTTGCTAGACATCTATAGAAGTGTGTTTTCTTTCTCACAGATGAAATGTGATGAGGCCCTTAATTAGAACAATGATATATCAATATCCACAATTGCCTTAATTTTAGGGTTTTTTGTTTTGTTTTTGTTTTTTGTTTTTTTGTGTGTGTGTGGGTTGAGAAGAAAGGATGCATTCTAATGCACTATCTTAGTTTCTCTATTTTGCCTCTCAAACCAATTTGCTCCACATTGCTCATATTTAATAAATTTGACCTCTCCGCTTTTTAAAAAAAAAAAGTGCCTTCAGATTACTGAAAAGAAAGGAGGAGGGAGGGAAAGAAGGAAGGAAGGGAAGGGAAGGGAGGAAGGAAGGAAGGAAGGAAGGAAGGAAGGAAGAAGGAAGAAGGAAGGAAGAAGGAAGGGAGGAGGAGGGAGGAGGGGAGGGAGGGAGAGGGAGGGAGGGAAGAAAGACGGACAACTCAATTTTATGATCAAAAAAGGATTATGTTATATATGTTTAATTTTATCTTCATATCAGAACATCAAGAAAAAGCCAAGGTGCTACAGGTTTCACATGATACCTAGTTTCATTCGATATCACCAGAAGAAAAATATAACAACGTCTATAAGGAATACCCTGCTGTCCCAAAACTTTTAAAAATAGATATAATGAAAGATAATTTATATTAGTGATTTTAGTGATTTCTGAGCACTGGCTAGTAAAGAAACTTGTATCAGTAAGGAGTATTTGTACCATGTAAATGACATGGCTAGCCCCAATTCTTCCTTTTACCGGTGGCATTGGACAAAGCAAAGCAGCTTCCATCCAGTTTTAGGATCTACAAACCAAGGAGCATATGAGTAATCCACAATGTGAGCTGAAAAGATTGTGCTGCCTCTCAGAAAAGCATAATATCAAAATTAGACATTATTTAAAGAAACGAGCAATTATGGAAGAGCAAGCTGCTCAGGAAACCAAAGTTCTCTATATTTCCACAGGGCAGGAAAGGACTGGGAGAAGTAGAACCCAGCCATTTGACATTTCATTTCCAACCAATAGCTAACTCTAGATGTTTAATTTGGAAAGTGCTGTGTTATGAAGGTTCAGTCACTCATAGGCAGAACTCAACTTGGCAAAAATACTAGAACAACCCCATGAAGAATGAGAAGCAAAAAGCGAACTCCAATTATTAAAATAATAAGCCCAGCAAAATGTTAAACCCACTACGAAGAAGTGAATAAGCAGAACCAGAAGAGATTACTATAAATTTCTAAGTTTACTTTCTATTAGTATCTGTAGCACAGTGCCTGCACACATGGAACTACATGATAAATTTTTTTAAAAATTATAATAAAAAAGCATAAAACTTTGGACAAACAGAACTTAAAATCACCCTAGGCATTGGTTTCCTACTGCTTACATGTCTGCAGCACTTTACATTAAAAAAAAAAATCATATAAATCTCCCTTAAGATGAGAATTTTATATCAGACTTCTTGATCATACCCACAACCATCCACCCTGATAAGTGCCAGGTCCTAGGAGCCACGTTCTACTACATGGCCCTAACTTTGTGGCCCAGGGGCAGCCCATTCACAAGTTACATGGAAGTGGTCTTCAGCCACTTCACTTTGTGCTTCTCGTTCTTCTTGAGATTATTCTAACATTTTGCCCAACAGAACTCTACCTTTAAAAGGCAGTGCTTTCCAAATTAAGCATTCATATTACTGGTTGGAAAATAAATGACAAGAAAGTTTCCCTTCGTGGGGATGAGGTAGACCAGTTAATTTCCTTCTTATAAGAACTTAAAGTAGTATAGATGGAGTGTGCAACAAAGCTGGATTTGATAAACTCATAGAGATAAGTCATGAGATAGAGCAGAGGTCACGGGTAGGCCAAAGTTCTGAGGAGGCGGAATTATAATTCAGATAAACTATGAATAATGAGCAGAAGTTATAAAGTAGACAAAGAGATAAACAGTAATTAGATGATGGTGAGAAGAAAAGCTGGATAGTAGAAAGAAACTGACATGGGTTACAGGTACATTATGTCAAAGATAGCAAACAAGAGGGTGAATGCACAAACTGCAGCTGCTGAATTCCCAGTTTGAGGTTCAGAGAAACCGAACCATATTCATAGTCCTACACCTGCATTTTCATGAAGTTCTATCACCCTCAATTTCTTTTATTGTATCTATAATAATTAAACCACAATTTCTTAAGCTGAATATTCTTTACCAGAATATCTTGTAAAAGAAAAACTTTAAGAAACTTCAAATCTAAAAAGTAATCAGTCTACGGCCATGCCACCCTAAACAAGCCTGATCCCATCTGATCTTGGAAGCTAAGAAGGGTCGGGCCTCGTTAGTACTTGGATAGGAGACCACCTAGGAAGACCAGGTGCTGTAGGCGTAAAAAATAAAAAATAAAAAATAAAGGATCGTAAGCTGACAAGGTCCTTGCAATCTGCGAGGTCAACCGAGGGTTGCCTTGCCTAAAAAAAAAATTAAATAAAATAAAAAAATAAAAAGTAGTCAAGCAGCTTGCCTAAATCCCTAGGAGGAAAAGAAAAAGAAAAAGAAAAAAAAATGAAGCCACAGCTAATGTCTAATCTATGGGCCATACACCATAATGAGGTTCTTCAACTTTTCGATGTCATTACTGAGAGGAATATGTTCATTACACTTTAGAAGGTCAACCCAAAACAAGAATGTCCATTTCCTAGAAGAAAAACAATTGGCTGCAAATGACCTCCAAATCTTCTCTTTACTCCCAAATAAAAAAATTAAAAGTTTGGACATGTTGAAAGCTAACTGGTAACACAGAAATGAAAAATAAATTCATGCAAGATAACATAATATTAACGTGGAAAAACTAGCGTGGCTCCTCACTGATGGTCGGGGACTCGCAAAATTTCCCAAGTGAAGGCCTACTTACACCTAATTCTTGTGATATTTCATTTAAAATGGCCAGTGTTCATTTGCATCTCTCCTCAGGACTGGAATAGGATTTCAAAACTCTGGAGCCACATTCAGACAGCAGGCTTTGAGTAGGAGCTCGGAATGAATCCAAGGTGGAAAAATTTCTAGTGACCAGGTTAGAGAATTTGCAAACATCTTTAATTGATTAATTAATTAGCTTATTCATTTCTCTTCTAAGAAGTTGTTCTTTTGGAAGCAAATTCACAAGTCAAGATAGAAAGGCACGATCAAACTCTTAGGGCTTTGAGATAGATGTCAAGTACCTTAAACGTTAGCAATCAGATTCAGGTTCTAAAGCTATCTCAGAAAAGCTTGATGAAAGTGAACATTTCAGTCGCTTCAGTTCTTTGACGTCACACATAGGGTGTAGGTGTCAAAGCATTAAGTATTCTGTAGAAAAGAAAGCTCATAAAACTAGATCTATTTAGTAGAATGATTAAAAATCGAACTGCATACATAAACAGGTTTACATAACACAGACAGCCGATAGTAGGTATTCAGGAACGCTGGCTGCTCACAACAGTAGTTCTTTCCAGCATACAGATAAGGTAGACAAATGTGGATTTAAGGTCTCACTTCGAGTAAGTTACTTAACTTCTCTCAGCTCGCCTTTCTCTCATGTCAAAGTAAATAAAACAACCCTCCTTCTTGGTTTGTCACATGGTTTGAAGAAAATAAGATGTAAGTATCTCACATTTTGTAAGCCCGGCTTCCAAAAAGGTTACATGCTGCCAGTAGAGAATCACTATCATCACCATCATTATTACTACTACTGGAATTTCTACAGGAAAAACTTAGAATCGGCCTCAGTGATAATTATTACCATTTTTTAAATCTTACTGTTGGCAATTAATGGTATGTCTACACCAGAGGGTCTCAGCCCCAGCATTACTGACATTTGTAGAACAGATAAGTCTTTGGTTTGGAGGCTGTCCTGTGAATTCTGGGATATATGGAAGCATTCCTGCCCTTCGCCCAGTAGATATCAGTAGCATCTCCACATTATGATAAGCGAAAATGTCTCCAGACATTGTCAAATATGCCATGGGGAGGGAGGGCAAAGTCACCCCTGGTTGAGAACCACTAGTTGATAGCAATGATGAGGAATTGGTGGCTTAGAAGATGCTGAGAATCCCCTGAGTGGGCAGCAATCCAGATGAGCTGAGGTACACTGCTGGTGTCGACGGTCACCCCACCAGGTCTCACATTCTTACTCAGTGTACGGCATGGAATTTTAAAACAAGTACTTGTCAGGAAACCACATAGCAGCAAGCTCAGAATTCCTGAACTTACAAAATAGCCCATGGAAACACTGTGGTGGAAATATAATAAAGCAATAAAGCACAAACTACACCGACATGAACAATTTGGCAAATGTTCCCCAATCTACCCCACTCAGTGACCTAGTCATAGCATGAGCAATGTCCTTTCTTCTCTAGCACATTAAGAGAGAAATGTGGTCAGGAGAAAGACTGGATGCCAAAAACGCCTGCGTTTTCATTCAGCTGGCGATTCTGACTTCAGGCAAGGCTCCAGTTTTTCCAAATTGTAAAATGGAGTTGGTAATAATGAATACTCTCACCTAACTAGTTTTTGATTCTAAGTTGAGGATATTCATTCACAGTAGGGCCTCAAGTCATAATAACCGCTACGGAGAAAAACACGACAACCACAAGAACAAGAAATCATTTTGTCTCCAACTTTTGAGATGAAAAATAGAATCTGTTTCATCTTTTGTATGAAATGTTTTAGTTTGGCTTGCTATGTCATCTCACCTATGTTGGTCCTCTTTGTACGATATTTACATGAACTAGACACATTATGTTTATTAGTATTTCACAACTCTCCCTTTTTTATTATTATGCCCTAAAGGAGCCTATTTAGGGATTCTTTTTTTTTAATCATCTCCCCTGCTTCATGAAATTCTAACTCCCTTTTGAAGGGCCACAAATTGTAAATTGAAGATTTTTATGCTGACCAAGAACCAATTTTCACCCCCCTGGGGCAATTTTGTCCATACTGAGAATCCATGGTATAGTGGGATCTACTTTACAAAGTGTTCAGAGCCTGGCAAGGTCCCTTCTACATAGCAGGGACTCAAAAGGCGGTTTCTAAAGAGATTTGGAATATGAAAAAGAAAATTGGAGAAACCAGATAATTCAATATGACATTCAAGCTACTCATCACCAGGAGGGATCTGAATTCCTGAGGACTCCCTAGTCTTTGGGGCTAACAAAAGTCTTCAGTGGCCCCAAGCTCAATCTAGCCTCAACCACAACCCAGCTTCACCTCTGAAGGGAAACGCCACCAAGCATGCACTTCTTGGTAAGCATGCAAAGAATTCTGTTAGGTTCTAGGGTTATAGAAATAAATGGCACAAAAAGGCTATCATGGAAAAATTCAGAGCCACAGGGCCCATGTGATTTTGGTGTGGCAGCTTGAGATACAGAGCTGGAGTCACAGGGACAAGGTGACTTTACAGGGGCAGAGTGATGTGACAGGGTGACAGGAGCAAGGCCTAAATGAATAAAGTAAACAGGATGTATATGCATGTACAGAGTGTGGGTGATGAGCGTCAGGCAGCAGGAGGGTGAATGTGTGCCCTGTATGGAAGGGATCAGCTCCAGCCATGCGGCCCAGTGGGTCAGGTCTTCTGATTTTTTTAATTGTCATGTGAAATCTAGATTTTATGTGAAACCTCTTGATTTTTAAATGTGGGTTTATGTTTTTAAAACCTGTTTTGGACTTAAAAAAAGAAATGCATCTGCAGGCAATATAAGTCTATCAATTCATAAACTATTTGCAAGCAAACAAAAAGAAAAGGTTCCTCTCTTCTGTGAAGAGAGAGGCTCTGACTCCAAGAGACTTCTCAATGTCACAGAAAGCACAAGCTGGGAAGGAGGTGAGGCAAATCTCCTTTGAGTCAGTACGTCTATAGTGAATCCTAACTCCACAGATTAATCTGGTGGGTAATTATGAACAGGTCACTGCTTCTTATCCTTATCATTTAAAAAAATCGGAGAATTGTATGCTCTAACTAAAGAAATGACACTTTTCTATGACCACAGTGAGGCAGACTTCTGCATGCCTTTTAATATGCTACATATATCTGAAACTCAATAATTAAACAAAATGTAACATCATCAAACCAATATTATGCTACACATGAATTTTAAAATTCCTAAAATATGCAAGCAATTATAGCTTCTTAAATTTTCATTTGGTATAAGAACACATGTAAATTTCAACGCTGATTTTAATGGCTTAACTTTTGGATAATTACATTTTGGGAATCTTTTTTTTGCCACGGTCCTTCCCAGAGGCTCTGCCAACTGTATGTACTCTCCAGTCTCAAGAGTTTCAGTTGTTTTTCTTCACTTTTCACATCACGAATGTAATAAATAATTAATCTAAAACTTTGTATTTTGCTGACAAACAAAATGCAACATTCAAAGAATGTCACTCAGAGACAGGCACAATGTAAAAGAAAAAGTGATGTATTTGACATATGTCACAGTAGTTACGGGATCAAAGTCAATGGCTAAGGTAAAGTCAGTGTAGAAAAAAATTACCTTATTTGTAAACTCTAGGTAAGATCTGAGTGATAGGAATAACCTTTTATACAATAAGAGAATTTTCTTAGTGGTATCAGAAGTTAATGCTAATTGCCACAAAGTGCTTAACCTGAGAAGTACAGACTGACTCATTAAATATCGTTAGGATACTCTGGTTTTGCCATACTAACATAAAAGGTAATAAAACTCATAAATCGATTGGCTATCTGCTTCTAAGATTTACTTTACTAACACTGGTCATATAACTGACAAAATATTATGTCAAGTATCCTTTAGCTACCTAAAACATGGGGACCTCATAGAGAATTGAACACAAAAATGGAGAGAGGAATGCATAGGAGCCATCATCCAAATGAAGCGAAGCCCTTAGTTATAACGGTAAAGAGATATTAGTTTTTTTATTTCAAACCTCTCTAAATTTCCAACTATAAAATAAAAATGGAATAAAAACGGAATAATGGAATAATATTAATGTCTGTCATAAATCAGTTTTTCCACTCCTGTTCTATTTCTACTTTGCCCGGACTGAACTAAGACCCTGGACGAAAAGTCCACAGAAAGTCAATGGTTCTCGGACGCTCATCTTTAGCCTTGTGTTGGCTCAGTACAGAAGTTTTTATCAGTTCACAGCAACGTGAGAAAAACAAGGGTGAAGGTGGGTTTTTCATATGACTGAATTTACACTGTTTGTAAGATTCTTTTGTCTGAGATTATCCTTTTCATTAATTTGCTTATTTAAAAATATTTCATTTTATGAAGTATATGGATAATAAATGGCAGTACCCCTTGAATTTTTCATAAAAATTTATTTTACAAAATAAAAAGTTGATCAATCTATATTGGATCCCTCTTTCATTCATATTTCTACTAAATCTCGAAATCTGAAATCTACTGTTCTGTGTGACTCAGCATATTAATATAATTATTTATAGGGAGGTGCTCTGGTGTTCAGACAAGGCCGCAGTCAGAAAAAGACAAGGAGAGGAAAAGGGGACTTGTGGGTTTGCAAGGGTAAGTCCTGGGGCTCACCTCCAGGGAATGACTCACCCCAAGCACCAGTCCAGAAACAAACCAAGAGAGCAGGCTCCACCACTTACTAGCCTAAGCCCCTTATCACCCGCCAATTCACTCTGAGTTCACTGTGGAGAGTATAAGAGGTTGACTCTAGGTGAGTCTAGCTCTGTGAATTTATGAGTCCAATCATTTGGGCGATTCATGCTGTGACTTGGGAAGCTGACCAATAAGAACATGAAAGCATTGACTGAGATGTCAATATTTGGATGAAAAATGATGTAAGAGACCAACTCACTTCTGGCTTCCCCCACAGGCATGTGAGGGTGGAGCAAGGGGAAAAGACAGGAAATCTAAGCATTTCACCACGTCCTTTACCACCTCTCCCATTACACCTTGATCAAGAAACCATACCCTATCCTTCTCATTTTCTCTTCCTCTCTTCACACACATACACATCTACATGCTCTCCTGTCTCAACCCTCCTCTCCTTGCTACACAAAAGGAGATTCAAAGGCTTTGGAAGGTCCTCTTTGGTGGCAGCTGGGATTGGTGGTATTAGGCAGTAGAACAAGTCTCGTTACCTACCCAAAACATTTGCGGGCAAAACTCTGACAAGTGTAATTTTGGGAACCCTAGTTAATATTTCTTTCTGAAAGTAACTGATTTTAGACTAAACTCAATTACTTTTAGAAAGAAATATTCCTCTCGATAATAGAAAAATCAGGCAAACAAAATACAGAACCCAAATGAAGGTAGATTTCTAGAAGAGAGGAAACCGAGGACAGCAAAAACTCACCTTAAACGTCTAAGAATCTATCACAATTTCTCTCAAAGCTCCAGCTGAGTTCAGTGGTATCTCTGGCTCACGTAAATATTTCTTTTCCTCAGCCTAATCAAAAATTCCTTGAAGAATTTTGATTCAATTCATTGGCTACTTTAGAGGTTTTTTTTTTTAGAAAATGAACTGTTGGGAACTATGAATTATGTTTTCTGATTGGGAGATTTAATTCTGCATGAGTGTTCTGGCTTCGCAATCTCACAAATAAAAGGCCCCGGGAAATAAGCTGCCTTTGGAGTCAACTGCTCAGTCATTTTCTTTGTGTGAGCATGTGTGTGTGCACACACACTCTTCTCAACTGTGTCCTCAGGAGCATGGCACAAGACACTTTCCTGTGGGAGTTGATGTGGTGTGCCCCTTTGACCCTCCAGTTGTTGGCATGGACAACCTTTCTCAGACTGAAAGAAGAAGGGGGCGCTCACCTGCACTGGCTCAGGAGGAAGCTGGACCACGTGCTGCATGCGCTCGCTGTGGTGATGCCTGGACTCTTCCTCATAGATCACATCCCTCTCATGCTGGGGAAGGTTCAGGAAGCGACGAATGGTACAGAGGTTCTCCCAGAGAGTGCGGTTTTCTGGGCTGGGGTTCTCCTTCCAGCGGAGCAGTTCACAAAGCCAGCCCTAGAGAGAGAGAGAGAGAGAGTCGTTTGAGTTAATCTGCAGAGTGCAGAGCAGCAGAGGACAGCTTACTTGAAGTCCAGGGCTATCCCACTTTATCATATTTTTATTTCAAAATTGTTCCCACCAAACTGGAGAGATCCTGAAACAGCCTGACAACTCTAAAGCCAATCAATGACTATGTAAATGGTTTACGCCAATGCCCGAGAATCTTCACTCTTGTGAATTATCTTTCAACTTTCCTATCAAATATATTCTTAATTTACAATTCCTTTGTAAAAGCTCCTCAAGCAAGATTATAGTTATCCAATTCTCAAGAAAAAATTAATCTGTGTTGGTCTGCTACAACTTCTTTTTAATTATCCAATTGGATAGTAGTCTATCCCAAGAAAAAAGTGAGAATGAACAAATGTGTGTTACAAAATGACAAATTCTAAAGAAGAAAAAAATATCTAAGTGTAAATAGCACTGAATTCTCTAGGGAGAAAACAGTCTTACGATTATCGATAACTCTACAAAATAGAAAAAAACAACCTAGGCTAGAATGAAAAAAAAAAAAATGTTCCATCGCTGAATGCCTTGAGCTCTAGGCTTTCTTAACCATCACTTTCCCGCCACAGCCACACCTGCAGGAAGGTAGGCAGTTGGTCGGGTCACACCTGCAAATGTCTGCCTCCCAACTCTGGCATCCGGATGTTCTCTTGCTCGCAACTGCACGAGAAAGAAAATGTAATGCAAATAATGATGGATTATATGAAAATAATACAGAGGATGCTGTCAACATCGCTCACTGACTCATGTCAAAATATTTTACCCAGTAGCTTTCTAACCCATCATTTCCAAGCTACATCGCTAATTTTAAAAACAAGAACTGTCCCACATCACGCCTCTTGCAAGAGTAAAAATTTTTCTAAAAAGGTGCATAAGTAAACACAAATGACTTTGTCAAAAATAAACCCCAAACCTCAACAAATTTCTATATCATAACTTGTAAGCCAATAAAAGTTCCTGACACGCATTATAAAAACCCCTTATAATATCATAAGCCGTTGTTTGTCTAACTCTCCACTGTCTTCTGCCTTTACCCAAAAAAAGGCAAGATTTGATTATCTCCGCTGCATCAGCCAAGACAGCAACACCAGCTGTTCTCATTGTGCAGCCTCTTCCTCGCGGCCTCCATGTTAATAACCTGATCATTCCATTTTCTCCTTCAACTGCCGGCTGCAGCACCGAGAAGAGACAAAAACCCAGGCCCATCTGCAGCAGCTGTAGGCACTGAACTGTGAAGCCACTGGGGATTTATAAACTAATCTGTAACACAACACTGCCTTGTTTTTACAAGTGAGAGGCCACATTTGCGCAGACCTGATCTTTTCTTGCAATAAACTGGGAGCTGGGGAGAGTTAGAGGGTTAGGAAGAATGAAAACAAGATACCTAATCATTTGCTTGGAAATGTTTTTCCAAGTATTTTCATAGATTTTTTTTTTTTCAGTTCAATTGAGAGACAGGTAATGGTTGATTTTCAAGGTGCAACACATATGAAAATTAAAGACAATTTTTTATCCCTATCAGAAAATAAATTATATTTTTTTAAATCTCCTAGTCCCAAAGTGTTTCCTCAAGGGTTTCTTTATACAAAGGAAAGAATTCTTGAAATGGAAAATAAGCCATCTGTGGAAAAAATAAGCTTCTATTTCTCTGTCTTTCACGAATCTGAATAAGTCTCCAACTGAAGTCTTTCAAATCTTTCAAACAGGTATGTTTAACATCTCCCAGGGGAGGCTACAGCATGGAGACCAATCACTTAACAGAAAATAAAAACAAAAACCTACATCTGTTAAAAGATGAAGTTCTGAGATACCCAGGACTCAGACCTTACGGAGGACAGCACCTGCTGTTCCGCTTAAGGAGTGAATTGCATTGTGGGAAGCCACAGCTTGAAAGGAGACAGGTGACAGCTGAGTGGTATCTCCACTTATGATACTCGGAATGTCTCGCACAACATTCATTGCCGCATTTGATTTATATGCGCTGTTATAATCTGCACTCATTACAATCACTTAGAACAAACTACAGGCCTCGTTATGAACTGTGTGCTGTCTGCCATCAGTCTTTAAGAAGTATAGTGCTCAATTTGCCCACTGACATGCAAGGTCCTGACCTTGAAGCTATTAGGGAGAGGATTAGACATAAGTGTGATCATGTGTGCAGACATAAGCAAACCAAATTAATTTCTGGCACAGGGACGTAGCCAACAAGACCCTGTTCTTAGGGCACCAGAGAACTTCCTCAAATCCCTGATGGAGCTGAGCTAATAGCATGTTTAAGGGAACCCGGTTTTGAAGATGAAGCACATTCATGGTTTTTAGAGGGTTATTAATCTAGTTTCCCCACAAAGTGTTTGCTTGGCTGATCAGATTAAGGGATGGAGCCTTCAACAGTGCACCCCCACCACAGCAGGCCCCAAGAAATCTGTGATACTTCACAGCCTTGGACATATTGCACCATGTGTACCCAGCTGCTTCAATAATTAGCTTATGAATGTATCAGCTGGTTCTGTGATTTTTATAAATAATAACTAACCTACAGAGCAGAAAGATTGTCAAGAGCCTTACACCAGCATAAAATTGAAAGGTGCTCTAACTTGCTCTTCTACTAAATGCCGATATTCCCTAGTAGTGGAGCTCCTGTAATGCCATTTATAAATATTTATTTTGCATTTGAAATGGCAATATATTTTTTGTCAGTTTTCTTCATGACAGCCATGATTTGCTTTCTCCTCACTCTGACTCACTGCTCGCTCCACCTATTCTATGCTTATCTATTCTTCCACCTCGCTTTCCATCTCACCCTCCATCCTTTTATTCACATGATCCTTCCATCAGTCCATTTGGGATGCTTATCTCTGTTTTCTCAATAGGTCCCTTATTAGCTCTTTGGGTGGCTAATGAATGTGTGAGAATGTGCCACGCTGTTGCATTAACACGCATGTATGTAATTGTGAGTGAACCCATCATAGAAGAGATAAAGAGTCTCCACATTGGGATTTTTTCATTTATATAATTTTTGCATGCCATCCAAGAAAGTTTTGCAGTATCAAGCAAAAAAAAAAAAAGTGTAAATGTCAAATAAAACAGTGACAGATGACAGTATTCTCTATTGAATAGCACTGTTTCTGTCATGCATGTTCAATGGGAACTCATGAATTATTAATAAACAAATCTCCTTTTTCTGTTAAAAATCTCAAGTAGGTTTTTTGTTGTTGTTCCCTATGTGTTATGTGGAGCATTCCAGGAGAATTATTTTCATTTCAGAAATGCTGATACAGAGGTTGATCTGATTTCCAGCCTTGGCCAGCTCTGTGAGCAGGTACTATGAACTGTAGGGTATATACCTATCTGTGATTTCTCTTTTAGTCTCATTATAAGTTTTTACCAAAACCAAATATTAATATAGTCGGTTTAGCTTTTTTAGTATTATAAAACTGAGGCTAAATGAAGTATAAGTGTTTGAGCACAGCTAGGATGCATAGAGAGCATTCAGCTTAAATCCCTGAGACCTAACTGCTAAGTTCCTACTCTGACATTAAATAATTGGGTAACCTTTGGGCAAATTTCCAGAACCTTGTGGAGCTTCTGGAAATTTAACTATAAAAAGAAGAGTTTACAAAAGAATTTTCTAAGTTCCCTTCCAGCTCCCTTGCATTTGTCAGAAATAGCAGATAATGACTGGCCATCAAGATTAAAGTACAAAGAAGAAACCACCTTGACCAAATGATCAAGGTCAACATCACCAGTGATGACATATCAGCATCACGAACCTTGTGGCATGACATACTGTGAAGGACACAACATGTAATCTAAGGTAGTCTTGCCCAAAATGCATAATCTCAGCTGAATCATGACAAACTCAAATCGAGAAATGATCAACAAATAAATACTTTTCAAAAGTGGCAATGTCATTAAAAAAAAAAAAGTTAAGATTGAGGAATGATCACAGACTACAGAAAACAAACAAAATGCAATGAGGTTCCTGGATGGGATCCTGTCAGAGAAAATGAACATTAGCAGGAAAACTACTAAAATTAAAATAAAGTTTTTAGTGTAGTTAATAGTATTAAAACAATGTTAATTTCCTAAATTTGATAATTGCATTATGATGATGTAAAGGTGTTAACATTAGGAGCAGTTAGGTGAGGGATCTATGAAAACTACTGTTTTGCAACATTTCTTTGAGTCTAAAATTTGTTTAAAAATGTTTTTTAAATATAGAGACTATCTGAAACTTACATAGGAAAATATAAATGGAGCCTACATGTAATGATGCCAAGGAATTTATGATTAAAACTCTTTTACCCTCAAAATCTGAACCCAGAGATGGAATACCATTTTAAAGTCTTCATCCTTGCAATCAATGGTTAAAGAGTTCCCAAGCATTCAGTACATAAGCAAATAATATCTATTAACATCTCATTTTGGCCATCTCATCAGCCTCTTAAACAAATATATTTCCCTCAGTGGAAAAAACAAATCTGACCACCATTTCCAACTATCCAGGTGAGGCAACACTCACACCAGTCAAGGTATAGTTTGTTTATAATCCACGTGTTCCTGAAAAGTTGCATGTCAATCTAAATTTACAAAGCAAATCATGTTGTAAATGTATCAGGAATCTTCTCTACTTGAAGAATGTGCCATTATTTCTTTTGAAATATGAATAATAACCCCATAGTTTATCTTTTAGTAAATTGGTAGTCTTATTATTCATTTAAATGAGACACCACCAATTCACAATTCAAAAGCATTAACAGTGGCAACAATAAGAACCAAAATTTGCTCCTGTTTTTCCTTCATGGTCTCATCTCCCATCAGTCCCTCTTTTGGCTTTGTGCTCCAGCCACTGTGAGTTACTCTCAGTCCCTGAGTGTGCTTGGTATACTCCCATCACCATGCATGAACCATGGGCATATTCTTATGTGTGATTTCTCACTTAGGTTAGTTGTAAGTTTGAACCAAAGGTTGGCTGAATGTTTATATCGTCAGTTTAGCTTTTTTAGTACAGTCAAACTGAGGTTAAGTGAATTGCAAATGTTTGAGCACAGCTATTCCTCACATTACTCTCTTAGCTGGAATGTCTCATATCCAACCCTCTGTCTCCCATGAGAAGCTGTCCTTCAAAGCTCAGCTGACATGGTCTCACATGATCTCCTATAAGAACTGGTTGTTCACTCTTGCATGACCCAAAGCATTTTGCTTATATTCTTTTGTAATTTTATGATTGTATTATGTTTTCATTTCCATCAAAAGTCAGCTTCTTGATGGGGGTGAAGGGAAAGAGTTGGTTTCTTATTCATTTTAGCATTTTCAGAGTAGAGTGTGGTTCCTTGCACATAAACAATGCTCAGTGAATGATCATTAGATTGAACTGAAATTATTAGAATGCATAGAAATTAGCATAGAGAAATGTTTTACAACCACAAAGAGTTATAGTTGGATAGAAGCACTGTTTTTCAGAAACAACTCTGTTCTGAGGTTTGTTTCCCCATCTCTAATGAATGAATATTATAAAGAAAATGGGGTGATTCAATTTATCCCACTATATAAATGTAAACAGTGACAGAGGTCTCTTGGAACATTAATTCAATTTATAATCTTGTATTGAGCACCCATCTACTGTGTGCCATGCAGTGTGCTAGCATGTTACATGTATCACTTAGTTTCATTATTACTTTTTTACTTAAAAAGTCATTATCACTTAAAAGGTTGAGATCATCAGCAAGGAAGTGAGTAATTATGACAATTATTAGCTCAGGAAACATATCATCATAGAAAATATGACATATAAGGTGGATCTTGAAAGATAATGATGGATTTCACCAAGTAGGGGAGAGAAAGTGTGACTGAAAGCATTTTCCAAGCAGAAATGACATTATCAGCAAATACAGAGACATAGAAAATTATTACATCAGGAGGATAAGAAGCAACCTTGTGGGGTTAAAGTACAGTCTAGAAATGGAGGTAAGGGTCAGATTATAAAGAGTACATACAAAGAATTCCACCTTAATCCTATGTGCCCTGAGAGTTATGAAAGGCTTTTAAATGACATGACAAAATCAACTTTTCTTTCTTTCTTCCTTCCTTCCTTCCTTCCTTCCTTCCTTCCTTCCTTCCCTTCTTCCTTCCTTCCTTCCTTTCCTTCCTTCCTTCAACAAAACATCCTTAGAGAAGACACTATGATAAAGTCAGGAATACTGTGGACTCACAATGGCCTGCCAGTGGTAAAGTACACATATTTCATAAACTTCATCCTCCAGGATTTTATTGTAAAAAAAAAAAAAAAAAAAAGACATTATAAGAACCAAACTACATCAATCATAACCATTTTTTTCTGTGTGTCTTTGCTTTTGTTCTTGTTCTTATGAGAGTAATTTAAAGCCCTCCTGGATTAAAATGAATGAGAAAGGGTAATATCCATTTCACTTATAAAGAATTTTAAAGGTTTAAAAATTTCAAGTAGTCAATAAATGAGTTACATATTCTCCTAACTACCTATCAAAAGCTGAGAATTTTCAAGTGACCAGTGAGGTCTTTCACAAAAGAATAATACAGACCAGTGTTTGAGTTTGGAGCCCATCAGATATGGGTTTGAATCCTGTCCTCCAAACCTTATGTTTAAGTAATGGGAGAAGGGAAACAAATGGGACCAGCGGTGTTCCTGTCCGTGGTACTGAAATGTCACTGTTTACTAAGTTACTTGTTTTCCTACCCCAGGGCACCAGTAATGACTCCAACTTCCTCACGTTTTTTCTTTTACAAAAATTAAATTCTATGTTTATGACAAATTTACTAGTTTTTATAACATTTCAGAACAAATACAAACCAGAACTTGCTCAGACATAGGGTTCACAGCCTGCTCCGATTTCCAACGACAACAAAAAGACACAGTAAATGACTTTGTTTCTGTTAAGTAAGGTTGTACTCGCCTTGAAGGCAAGGCCTTGTCATAGTCATTACTGTTCTCCATGATGTGTCTAACACAGAGCTGACGAGTGAATTCAATTTACAAATAGTAAACAGCCCCCACCCCTTTGCCCCTCTAGGAACTTTAGTGAATGAATAAGTCAGCAAATGAACAGTTCCTCGGGAGGATGACTCAAGGCTTCTTGCAACAGAAATATAAAAGGCCATTTACTCACCCACATCTTCAATACAGAAAATGTCAGCATATGTAACCAAGAGGAAATGTTTTCTGAGCATCTCAAAAGAAAATTCATATTATTAACCACAGATAGTTCGCTTTCTAAAGGGAAGCACATAAAGTCCCCAAACAAACTTTTGTAACTGTGAAAGGATTTCTCTTCAGCTGGTTGAGACTCTTCTGAAGTGTGAAATGAGCCAGATAATATTCAGCTCTTGTTTCTTAGTCACCGAATTCTCTTTTCATGAATCCAATAAGTGTCTATTAAAATAAATAAACCCCCTAATGATTCAAGATAACCTAATCAAGAAAACTGAAATGGATAAAAGGCTAACTGCAAGAGGAGACTTGTCAAGGGCTTCAATAAATCCCTGACGAGGCGGTCATCTAAACCTGAAAAAAGATTTGTGCTGAGCATTTGGTTACAGTTCAAGGTTAATTATTTTATACCTTGGAAGTGGTAAGTAAAAATGATCTGCTTCTTTTTTTATTTATTTTTCAGAACCATACACCAAGTTCCAAATACTCTCAGAGACCAATTTCCAGCTATCTCTGGGCATGCCTCACATTTCTACGGGTGTGTTTGTAAAGACTGATGCTGTAATTGAGAGTAATGAAAATTTTATTTCAGAACAACTCTTTAACCTCTGTTATAAAGGGCTCAAGTCAAGAGGGGATTTCATAAAATCTTGTTGCCCTCCTTACCATAGATATATGGGATACACATAGCTATCTAATAGTACGGAAATCTGGCATGAGTTTATGTAAACATGCATACATATACATACATACATACATACATACATACGAACATGCACCTGAAAAAGCTGGCCATGTTTATTAAGAAGATGAATGAATCTGCAATCTTGTACTTCTCCACTTAAATACCAGAGAAAGATTAACAACAAAATGTACTAGGCTAAAATATCAAGCAGAGAACAATTAAAATATTTGCAGTCCCTGACTTTAGGTCCAAATTTCAGCATCCCTATGACAATACCATATATTGTGCAAACTGCCTCCAAATCTTATAAAAAGCAGGGGGAAAAAAACAAACACAGGAGAAAACTAGGAATGACACTTTTTTTGAAAGATAGGGGCTGGGACTAGGGTGAGGCA
This sequence comes from Pteropus medius, assembly GCF_902729225.1. Lineage (NCBI taxonomy): Eukaryota > Metazoa > Chordata > Mammalia > Chiroptera > Pteropodidae > Pteropus > Pteropus medius. Next base: position 8,373,470 of record NW_024351729.1, read on the forward strand.
AGAAAGCAACTAGTGCACAAAATTTAGGGAGTGTAGTTTTGAAAATGTATGCCACCTCATATTTTGCATCCTAGGACCTAGCTTGCCTCACCCTAGTCTTGACCTGGTGAAGAATGATAATTAACAGTCTCTATGGCAAAGTGGTAGGAACTATTCACAGGTACCAACATTCTCCATCTGTAAGAACCCTGCTTTAACTCCATGTCTTCTTTGCAAGAGGGTAGGGAGAGTACAGAGAGGTAGCTTTAATACGTCAGCCTGATTTGCTTCAAAGTTACACGCAAGTTTCCAAAGGTGCCATGTCATAAACAGGCAAAATAATGCAATTCAAGATTGCTGCACTTGATAAAGGTGCGCTTAAAACCAGTACATCCACTTTAGCAATGAGTGAAATGTTTCTGACATTTTAAAACTTGTATATGAATTCTATAATTAATCTCTGTGGATATCTAATTAAAGACTCCCCAAAAAAGCTAGCTTTAGGGAATGAAACCTTAAAATAACTAATTGTAGGTGTGGTAAAAAAGAACCCAATTCCTCACTATAAGGTTGGTGTAAAAACTGAGGTCTTGAGGGAATTTCTGCTGATAATATCTCACAAGAATCTCATCCTTTAAGACTATGCCAAGAGAAAAAGGAAGATAATGAAGGCACAACTTGACAAGTAAACATCGTTGTGTTGACTGCCTACTTAGTTCGGCATTTGGGAATGTTGAGAAATCTCTACTACTCAGCATAATAATTTTTTCAAATGGTAATTATAGTGTATGTATGTATATATGTGTGTGTATGTACATATAGTTTTAATATACACACATATAGTTTTAATACCAATTTTATGGTAGACCCTGAAACAGTAGTATCCATGACCCAGTTGACAAGAGTAGAAACTTCTCCTTGATAGGCTGTCAAGATGACTGTCTTCCAAATAAACCTGCCCAGCAACAGGGGCAGCTGCTCAGGCAAGGATGCATGCCTCTTTTTAGTCTGCCTTACATGGTGAATCCAAGATGGCAAAAGCAAAATCATTGTGAGTGGGACTGAGATAACCAACTCATTTTACACAGAGCATCCTATAGCCAGTACTTCCTGTCATTTTTTTACACTAGAGAGATGGGGCAGCCAAAGCTCTACTTCCAATAGTCTGAGCTATCCCAGCCCCAATAAAGCTATCTCCATAAAGGAAACTTAACAACATTAATGTCAAACCACTTTTGTGCAAAGTGGTAATTCTTTGATCCTTGTACAACATTTTCTAAAGGCTAAGAAACTAAATAATAAGACTAAAGATAATATTTTATACTTCGTAAACTTACTCTCCTACATGAAAAGTAGGCCTTAAAAAAAGAATTGAATTTTTAACTTGTATAATGTGTCATACAGTATGATCTCAATTAGGATATAAATAAGCATGTGTACACCCATGTACACACATACACATTAGAAGGAAAGACTCTAAAATGTTAACTATCTCTGGGTTGTGGAATGATGGGTGACTTATGTTTTTCAATTTATATTTTTCTTCATTTTCTGAATTTCCTAAAGGGAGGATGTGATTACTTATTCATAAAATAGAGATTACTTCTTTTTCAAAATATGTACAACTAAATTGTGCCTGGGACATTTTTAAGAAGACACGCAAAAGCAAAAATTAATATGGTAACCCATGACTGAATGAAGAGAATATTTTAGCATATACACTGAGTGTGATATAAACTTCAATAGCAAAGAGCAGTAAAAGGAAAAAGCAAACTGAATAACATATTCATTATTTTTCTCTATGTAGTCTGTCTTTCCTTTACTTTGCTTTATTTTAAAAGGACCTGCCACAGAGACCGGTATATTTTAAATCATTTAGCCTGTTAAGCAAATTAGATCAACTATAAAGAGAGATTTTATAATAAATCTATCCATAAAACCTGAGCTTGTAATCTACATCTAAAGCATAAGTAGCCTTATACTTAAGAATACAACTTAAGTCCGTAGGTGGTAACATGGAATACAGGATTTTTGGCTTGGGTTTTTTTTTTTTTTTTTTGGTAGAAACATAGCAATAAGGAATATAGGTCAGTACAGAATCTACTTGATACTAATGTATATGAAGCATAGAACCTACTGAAACCCAGTCGCCATAGAGAACACAGCTTCTAAAGGGAAAATGATTTCAGAATTTTGTATTGGAGGCCAGAAACTCATCTTCCCCAGCTGCAGTGGGACCACAGTTGTGTCTTGACATTTCACTTCTGCATGTAACAGGAGTAAGGACTTGCCTATCCTCGATCCTAGTGGTAGCTCCCATAGTTTGTGGGCCTGGGAAAGAGCGCATGGCAGGGACAGGAACTCAAGGATTGACAGAGGTCTTTAAATATTGGTGGAGATGAAGACATCCTTATGTCATCTCTTCTGACATCACTATGGGTCTCTGATTACTACCACATCACTCTCTTTCTTTTACCCCAGCAGCATCTGGGGTTGGCCCTGTCATTACCATCATGAGATTCACAACCAGGTTGTCTGTTTCTCCATTTTGCAGTGTCTCAGCTTCTCTGTTTTCCTAATACAGAAAGCCAGCCACTTCCACCCCACCACACCCCACCCAAAAGGCAAACCCAATGCCTTTATGAAGTTTTTGCTCATTTGTTTATTTTTATTTTTTTTAATGAGGGCAAGGGAGAATAGAGATTAAAATAATCCCCTTCCCATTCCTCTACCCAAACCTACAAGGAAAAGACAGTCACATATGTGGAGTTGAGTCTTTGGATATACAAATAATAAAGAAGGGCTCACTCTCCTTTCAAAAGAAACCTAACTTTAGATCATCCTTGGCATTCTATGAGCAGAACTACTGTAAGCTATAAAAAAAGAGCACAGGATAGGATATGAGATAAACAGTGAATTAGTGTCCAGGGAAAGGGGATGTCAAGGGAAAGAAATGTGGCTGAAGATGCTGTTACAAAGCACATGGCCGGCCCTGGAGGACTGCAGTGGGAGAACCCAGTGCTTACTGTGCTGCTTCTTTCTGGATTTCTACTTCCCAGATAACATATGATAAACTATAATTAGGGAAGAAGAAAGAAAGCAACCCTAAGAATGTAAAAGAGATAGAAGCTATCAAGGGACAAGGATGTCCTGTGGCCACTCAGACTGCATTTAAGGGTCATTCTGAAATTATGCAGAAAATGTCCTATATTCCTATACATTATGGTTCCTACTAAGGATCCTACTCAAGAGAACAATTGCTGACCATAGGACATCCTATCCCATGAAGACCAATCTGAGTATTCTGCAGAAAGAAAAGGGAGATAATTCTCAGGACACATGC
>NW_024351729.1:8376802-8403483 GCF_902729225.1 Pteropus medius
TTTTATAACATTTCAGAACAAATACAAACCAGAACTTGCTCAGACATAGGGTTCACAGCCTGCTCCGATTTCCAACGACAACAAAAAGACACAGTAAATGACTTTGTTTCTGTTAAGTAAGGTTGTACTCGCCTTGAAGGCAAGGCCTTGTCATAGTCATTACTGTTCTCCATGATGTGTCTAACACAGAGCTGACGAGTGAATTCAATTTACAAATAGTAAACAGCCCCCACCCCTTTGCCCCTCTAGGAACTTTAGTGAATGAATAAGTCAGCAAATGAACAGTTCCTCGGGAGGATGACTCAAGGCTTCTTGCAACAGAAATATAAAAGGCCATTTACTCACCCACATCTTCAATACAGAAAATGTCAGCATATGTAACCAAGAGGAAATGTTTTCTGAGCATCTCAAAAGAAAATTCATATTATTAACCACAGATAGTTCGCTTTCTAAAGGGAAGCACATAAAGTCCCCAAACAAACTTTTGTAACTGTGAAAGGATTTCTCTTCAGCTGGTTGAGACTCTTCTGAAGTGTGAAATGAGCCAGATAATATTCAGCTCTTGTTTCTTAGTCACCGAATTCTCTTTTCATGAATCCAATAAGTGTCTATTAAAATAAATAAACCCCCTAATGATTCAAGATAACCTAATCAAGAAAACTGAAATGGATAAAAGGCTAACTGCAAGAGGAGACTTGTCAAGGGCTTCAATAAATCCCTGACGAGGCGGTCATCTAAACCTGAAAAAAGATTTGTGCTGAGCATTTGGTTACAGTTCAAGGTTAATTATTTTATACCTTGGAAGTGGTAAGTAAAAATGATCTGCTTCTTTTTTTATTTATTTTTCAGAACCATACACCAAGTTCCAAATACTCTCAGAGACCAATTTCCAGCTATCTCTGGGCATGCCTCACATTTCTACGGGTGTGTTTGTAAAGACTGATGCTGTAATTGAGAGTAATGAAAATTTTATTTCAGAACAACTCTTTAACCTCTGTTATAAAGGGCTCAAGTCAAGAGGGGATTTCATAAAATCTTGTTGCCCTCCTTACCATAGATATATGGGATACACATAGCTATCTAATAGTACGGAAATCTGGCATGAGTTTATGTAAACATGCATACATATACATACATACATACATACATACATACGAACATGCACCTGAAAAAGCTGGCCATGTTTATTAAGAAGATGAATGAATCTGCAATCTTGTACTTCTCCACTTAAATACCAGAGAAAGATTAACAACAAAATGTACTAGGCTAAAATATCAAGCAGAGAACAATTAAAATATTTGCAGTCCCTGACTTTAGGTCCAAATTTCAGCATCCCTATGACAATACCATATATTGTGCAAACTGCCTCCAAATCTTATAAAAAGCAGGGGGAAAAAAACAAACACAGGAGAAAACTAGGAATGACACTTTTTTTGAAAGATAGGGGCTGGGACTAGGGTGAGGCAAGAAAGCAACTAGTGCACAAAATTTAGGGAGTGTAGTTTTGAAAATGTATGCCACCTCATATTTTGCATCCTAGGACCTAGCTTGCCTCACCCTAGTCTTGACCTGGTGAAGAATGATAATTAACAGTCTCTATGGCAAAGTGGTAGGAACTATTCACAGGTACCAACATTCTCCATCTGTAAGAACCCTGCTTTAACTCCATGTCTTCTTTGCAAGAGGGTAGGGAGAGTACAGAGAGGTAGCTTTAATACGTCAGCCTGATTTGCTTCAAAGTTACACGCAAGTTTCCAAAGGTGCCATGTCATAAACAGGCAAAATAATGCAATTCAAGATTGCTGCACTTGATAAAGGTGCGCTTAAAACCAGTACATCCACTTTAGCAATGAGTGAAATGTTTCTGACATTTTAAAACTTGTATATGAATTCTATAATTAATCTCTGTGGATATCTAATTAAAGACTCCCCAAAAAAGCTAGCTTTAGGGAATGAAACCTTAAAATAACTAATTGTAGGTGTGGTAAAAAAGAACCCAATTCCTCACTATAAGGTTGGTGTAAAAACTGAGGTCTTGAGGGAATTTCTGCTGATAATATCTCACAAGAATCTCATCCTTTAAGACTATGCCAAGAGAAAAAGGAAGATAATGAAGGCACAACTTGACAAGTAAACATCGTTGTGTTGACTGCCTACTTAGTTCGGCATTTGGGAATGTTGAGAAATCTCTACTACTCAGCATAATAATTTTTTCAAATGGTAATTATAGTGTATGTATGTATATATGTGTGTGTATGTACATATAGTTTTAATATACACACATATAGTTTTAATACCAATTTTATGGTAGACCCTGAAACAGTAGTATCCATGACCCAGTTGACAAGAGTAGAAACTTCTCCTTGATAGGCTGTCAAGATGACTGTCTTCCAAATAAACCTGCCCAGCAACAGGGGCAGCTGCTCAGGCAAGGATGCATGCCTCTTTTTAGTCTGCCTTACATGGTGAATCCAAGATGGCAAAAGCAAAATCATTGTGAGTGGGACTGAGATAACCAACTCATTTTACACAGAGCATCCTATAGCCAGTACTTCCTGTCATTTTTTTACACTAGAGAGATGGGGCAGCCAAAGCTCTACTTCCAATAGTCTGAGCTATCCCAGCCCCAATAAAGCTATCTCCATAAAGGAAACTTAACAACATTAATGTCAAACCACTTTTGTGCAAAGTGGTAATTCTTTGATCCTTGTACAACATTTTCTAAAGGCTAAGAAACTAAATAATAAGACTAAAGATAATATTTTATACTTCGTAAACTTACTCTCCTACATGAAAAGTAGGCCTTAAAAAAAGAATTGAATTTTTAACTTGTATAATGTGTCATACAGTATGATCTCAATTAGGATATAAATAAGCATGTGTACACCCATGTACACACATACACATTAGAAGGAAAGACTCTAAAATGTTAACTATCTCTGGGTTGTGGAATGATGGGTGACTTATGTTTTTCAATTTATATTTTTCTTCATTTTCTGAATTTCCTAAAGGGAGGATGTGATTACTTATTCATAAAATAGAGATTACTTCTTTTTCAAAATATGTACAACTAAATTGTGCCTGGGACATTTTTAAGAAGACACGCAAAAGCAAAAATTAATATGGTAACCCATGACTGAATGAAGAGAATATTTTAGCATATACACTGAGTGTGATATAAACTTCAATAGCAAAGAGCAGTAAAAGGAAAAAGCAAACTGAATAACATATTCATTATTTTTCTCTATGTAGTCTGTCTTTCCTTTACTTTGCTTTATTTTAAAAGGACCTGCCACAGAGACCGGTATATTTTAAATCATTTAGCCTGTTAAGCAAATTAGATCAACTATAAAGAGAGATTTTATAATAAATCTATCCATAAAACCTGAGCTTGTAATCTACATCTAAAGCATAAGTAGCCTTATACTTAAGAATACAACTTAAGTCCGTAGGTGGTAACATGGAATACAGGATTTTTGGCTTGGGTTTTTTTTTTTTTTTTTGGTAGAAACATAGCAATAAGGAATATAGGTCAGTACAGAATCTACTTGATACTAATGTATATGAAGCATAGAACCTACTGAAACCCAGTCGCCATAGAGAACACAGCTTCTAAAGGGAAAATGATTTCAGAATTTTGTATTGGAGGCCAGAAACTCATCTTCCCCAGCTGCAGTGGGACCACAGTTGTGTCTTGACATTTCACTTCTGCATGTAACAGGAGTAAGGACTTGCCTATCCTCGATCCTAGTGGTAGCTCCCATAGTTTGTGGGCCTGGGAAAGAGCGCATGGCAGGGACAGGAACTCAAGGATTGACAGAGGTCTTTAAATATTGGTGGAGATGAAGACATCCTTATGTCATCTCTTCTGACATCACTATGGGTCTCTGATTACTACCACATCACTCTCTTTCTTTTACCCCAGCAGCATCTGGGGTTGGCCCTGTCATTACCATCATGAGATTCACAACCAGGTTGTCTGTTTCTCCATTTTGCAGTGTCTCAGCTTCTCTGTTTTCCTAATACAGAAAGCCAGCCACTTCCACCCCACCACACCCCACCCAAAAGGCAACCCAATGCCTTTATGAAGTTTTTGTGCGCACACACACACACACCTAAAATTGGTCCTAAATTGAAAACGAAGGAAAAGTGAAAGGTAAATGTGCATAAGCATAACTTTCCCTCTTATGTTTTTCTTCTGCTTTTCCTTTGTCTCTTCTCCCATGAAGAAAGGGGCAAGTCAGACAGGAGACAGTCAATGGAATAGGATAACAGACTGGCCATGCGTAACAAAGGAGCTGGAGCTGATCCAGAGGAAGAGACTGTCTATGAACCTACAAATGCATCCTGATGTAACACTCACACTAAGGAAACACACACTTTCCAGTAATATATTTCCACCAACAGGACCATAGGCAAACTGCAAAAGTCTGTCACCTTTTCAACTTCTTTTCTGAACCCCTCCTCCCATTGTGTCCCTAAGCACTTATAGCCCCCAAAGATCTTGCTCCACCACCCTCAGTCTAAGATTTTCCTTTCTTTTTCCTCCTTCTCATGCGAAGCTTGCCTAATCCACAGGCAATGTTAGGTATTATTCTTAATGGCTGATGACAGCAATCAAGACCAAGGTTTTATGGAGGGTTAATTTCTATTTAAAAAAAAAAATTAAAAATGGAATGGAAGGAATGATTATATACATTCGAACTAGGCCTGTAAGGCTCCAAGCCTACTCCAGTTCACAAGCGTTCCTGGTTAAAGGTTCTCCTGATTTCACCTCCAAGAGAATAGAGAGCCCTTGCTCTTCATCTCCCTCTTCTGTCACTCTAATAACTTCTGACCCCTCCAAAAAAATATAACACAGGAAGGAAAGGGAATGCAGGAGAGTAGGGGGAAACCTTTATTCTCTCAGTCCTCATAATCCAATAAAGAGGGTGTGGCCACTTCCCACTGCAGCTTGGAGAGGGTAAGTACTTTAGCAAAAGTCCCATTATTTTATTGATATATATATATATCTTATGGATATGCACCAAATATACAGGCAAGGCACCAAATCACGCAATTGATTTCGATAAATAAGCTATTTATGAAGAAAATATTAGTACTTACAAAATGGAGTGAATAACTTATGTTAAACTGCCTTTGAAACCATCAGTTAAGTTCATTTAGCAGTACCATTTAAAAAACCTTAGCACCTGATTTGCCAACTTTGCCAGCCATTTACAATAAGGTTCCCCATTCAAAAACAAGAATGTGACCACTGCCCCTAAGAAAAAAGGAAAAACTTCAAAGCACCTTATTTATCGCCACTTAAACTCAATCTCACCCTTCAGTTTAATTCCCAGAATTACATCTTCTTCCAGATTCTACAAAATCAGGGCTACTAAGTTCTTCAGGAGGCATCAAAAATTTGGAGAGCTAAGTTTGAGCCAACTGGCAAGCACGGCTTTCAATCAGCCACCTGAATTATTTTTGGAGGCTGGAGGCAACACCATTTCCAGAAGCCATGGTGCCAAGTCAATAGGAAGATTACAGGCATTTTGAATTTAGTTCTTAGACTGTGGTCTTCAGTTTTTCTTGAAATCTTCTTATTTAAAAAAAAAAAAAAAAGAACTGAGTGAAACTTTGATATTTACGTCAAGTCACGACTAAAGGGCAGGTTTGCAAAATCAATTGTGTAGCTTTTATACTCACTGCACATTTACCACATATGTCCTTTATTACACAGTGGAAAACCATTAAATGCACAGTAGTTTTGCCAAGTGGCATTATGCATTTAACAGCTTTATTCGTTTAACAGCTCCAACTCTCATTATATTTTGCCATGTGGTACATGGGATTTTTTATGCATTTAACAGTTTAGGAAGGCTCCATGGTTTTTTTTTTTTTTTTCATGTATCTCAGACTATGGTTGGACATCCTATCTTAGCAAACTGCATTTCGGTGATTTCATTGAGAAGTAAGAATAATCTGGAAAAATTACTACATTGAAATTGAAAAGTAAAACAAATAGTTCAATCCTCTTCAAAGTTTCTTGATATTCTATTCCTTTCCCTTTATCAACATCTGAAAAATAACTTAAGTCAGGTTACTGCCAAACTACAGGTAAAAAATGCTAATCCCAAACTATATAATTAAATATAGCATTTACCTATATATAATTTTTAAAACTTAATTTTTATTGAAAACCTTCTTGCTTAATAGAAATACAATATTCAATAACATCTTTTCTTTGTAGCATACGACAGAAGATCTGTTAGGGATATGATGGACCATTTTACCGCTCATATATGTAGGGATGAAAACATTTGTCATGAAAGGACACAGAAGAAATCAAGCTCAGAATCAAAAGACTCCCAAAATTATGCTTTAGCAAACTTGTTTCCTCAACCCTGAATTAGGTAAATGTTCATCTCAGGAAAATAAGTAGGCACCTCAACCTAACCCATTCCAGGATAGGGTGGTAGTTGTCCCTTTAAAGAAATTGAAACAGACAGTAGATTCCATCAACTGTTGCTGCTTTCAGAAATAAAAAAATAAAAAAAAAAAACCTAAGCATCTGTCTACCCTTTTCCCTAGAGCATTCCATTCCCCATAATCTCAGCACTCTGAAAAACTGCGCTGGATAAGCTTCTATGTTTTCTGTTAAAGATTTTAGCACTCACTCTGGACTCCCCTACGTGCGTTTCCTCCTGGAAAAACAACTGTATCCTATACATAAAAGAAACACCTGACATCACAAGGTGTCTCTGGGGCTGGGGAACAGTGGTTATTATAACAAAGTCAGCCATTCCCTTGGTGGGAATAAGAGAGGCGATGAGACCTAGCTAAAACGTGGTCTCCGAAAGATCCTGTTTTATACATACTAAGTTTTGCTCAAATACCAAAGAGGGGAGGGGAGGAGGAGAGGGAGAGGGGAAGGATAAATAGCAGTGTTTAGAATTAGGAGAGAAATCATTCAGGGCTCATTATTTTTCAAAAAAGTTCTTTAAAAGAAAAATATCTGGGTTTTGAATTAGTCTCTATTCTGAACTCCAGTGGAAATAAAAGCAAACCGTAGAGCAAAAGGCAGAACATGACAGGTTCCCTAGGGATTATTATTGTTATTATTATTATAGGAACAGATGTATTTTTATTGGTAGGAGGAGGAGAACAGTCTAATTCCAGCTCTCGCTTTTACTCTTTTAAAAACCACTCACCTGACTTTTATTTGCAGCCACTTTGGCAAACAGGGCTTGAGACACCTTGGCCCTTTTCATCTCCTGTTGGATCTCGTCATAAATGGCAGCTGTGATGTTGACGTTGGCGCCGTCCACCTTAATGGGGAGGTCTGTTGTCGGTGTCGAGGTTTTGGCCTACCAAGAGACCATGAAAATAATAATTTAAAAAGTGCTACATTCAGCCCAGCCATCTGTGCAGAAATTATCAAAGGATTTCAGTCAGCTGATGCCAAACTGCATTAGCTACAGAGGGACACTTCCTGTCCATTATTCTAATCAGGTTAATTGTGATTGGAAATAATTGCAGTGCATTCCTATAGGACACACAGCGTCCTATAAACTCTGTTCCTTCCCTCACAGTATCCTAGACAGTTCACAGGTAGGATGGCTACTCTGTAACTATAACCCATCACCTAACTGCAAAACAAGCCCATAAACACACACACACACACACACACACGCACACGTGCGCACAGTTACCTTTTGGAAAATAGCACACCTTGGAGGAAGAGCCAATTCTTCCAGAAAAAAATGAATAAATGAGTAGAGGTCTCTAAATAATAAATTATTACTCAATTTAATGCACTCTCCTGAGTCTCTCTGATTCTTTATTAAAGCTTTACATATGTCATTCGAGTATGTATGGTTTCTCATCATTATCATCATTATGCTTCCCAGACAGTCACCTAATTTCACCTAGGAAATCAGTGGAAATGAAACAAAATTTCATTTCATAAAACTAGGCTTCAGAATGCCTTTGCTGTGCCGTTTTCATTTTCTTAAACTCATATTGTGGTTTTATGTATTCTGCTGTGCTCGTTTTAATTGAATGATTTCCCATCAGCTTCAGAGACAAATGAAGGACAATACAGAAGGTGTCTACTTCTTAGGGTTAGGATAACCCTAAAACATTTGAATCTACTTGATCCAAAAGACTTCAGAGCATTTGTTCTGGTGTGTGATGACAGGGGCCTGGGCAGCCTTCCCAGGACCTCTGGCAGCAGGACTCTAAGAAAACACACCCCAATCCCTAGGCTTGTGAACATGGCCAGCTGACTTAGTCTAAACTGGGTTTGTTTTTTGGTCCGTACTCACCCTAAAATCACAAACCAAGAAGGTTGTCCTCAAATCATTAATGCCCCTCTGTGGATGACCTGAGCAGGTTTGGGGAAATACATGGCATGTAGTTTGGACACTGTGGGGTCGTTGTCAATGCTTTCTTGAAGTTGGAATTATGTCCCAAATTTCCATGAAGGCTTTGATTCCTAAGAGCGCCCAGTGACTTTTGCCATTCTCCTTTGACCTCCCTGTCTCATACTATTTTCTAATTACTGCAAAGAAATAAGAATATTTTATGCTGTACTTTTTATGTGTCGGGCACTCCAAAAAGTGTTTTACTTTTATTCATTTAACTCAAGAACTCAACGAGTTAGAGATTATTTTCATTTTACAGATGAAGACAACTGAAAATAAAATAGGATACTTAACTTACTGGAAGGACATGCAGCCACAAGTCAGACAACCATAATTTGAACTCAAGTCTTTCAGGCTCCAATGCATGGGCTTGGGACCACTCTGCTAATGTGCCTCCAAAATCTCCAATTTATACCAGTGCTATTTTTTACAGGTATCTTGACCCCAAGTTTGGAGTCTTCCTGTAACAATCCAATTCTGTCACTTTTTAAAAGAAATTGCTTTTTCTTCTGAAAATTTCTAGTTAACCCACAGTACATGTCCTAAATGCACATTTTAGCATTGTGAAGCTGCAATTACCACCAGGTGCCTTTCTCACCTCACATTTTCTTACTAGCCTCATTGACTATCTCACCTGACTGATCCAATCTTCTCTAGAACCTTGGAGGCTAAAATGAAAGCCCTCAGGCACTAAAATATATGGTTAGGAGCCCAGGCCACGGAATCAAAATAACCAGAGTTCAAATCCCAGCTCTACCACTCAGCCATGTGACGTTACACAAGGAATCTAATGCATCTCAACCTTAGTTTCCTCATCTGTAAAATGGGGATAACAATGCAAAATGGTGACAATCCAATTCATGCAAAATGCTCACAATGCCTGATACACAGTAAGTGCTCAATAAATGATCTTTCTTATCCTTGTATTGTTGTTTTATTATTAAGTGCATCAAGGAATGCTGGAGGTTTAATTTGAAACTTGAAATTTCTCCAATTTGTTTTAAATCAATAATAAAGTGCTGATGGGGTCTGGAAAATAATCTCCATGCAAGGTAATCAAGAAATGTTTTAAAAGACTTTAATAATGTCCTCTTTCACAATGTTTAACCAATAGAAAAAGAAGACTGTTTCAGAGAATATGAAATGCCGGTGCCATAACTGTATTCTCAAAAACATTTTGAGGAAAACATTTTATATTTATTTTCAGAAATCCCAACACTGCAAAATTAAATGACTGATTTATATTTGTCCCAAAAGAGCACCTTTATCTAGGAATTTTCTAGATGGGATTTTCTGTTGAGAAAAGCAAAATACTGACCCAATGTGGCCTCGTAAGTTGGTCTGGCTCTGAAAGTTATCAGGTCCTCGAAAAGATGTCTAAAATATAATCTTGCTAGAAAAATACTATGAAGGAGCAACAAACAAAACATAGACCTGTGTGATTCTCTAACAAGAGTTACCTGGTTTAACAACCAAGAAGTATGGCTGGACTCTCCTATAATGGTTTAATGGACTTCAAATGTGGCAAAAACATTGGTAAATTTAATAGAAGTAAATATTAGTGCAAATTAACAACTCACCCAACTCAATAGCTCAATATGTATGCCCCAAAATTGAAAAAAAAAAAATCCAATAAAAAAGCTTGATTACACTCTTCCAAAGTAAGCAGTCAGGAGACTTATTTTTGGTCTAACAGTAACTAAAACTCATAATTCACTAAAGTCTAAAATGTAAGTATCACAATTTGGCAGTGCATCATAGAAAATAATCTTCAATTAAAAGTCTATTGCAGAGTGCAAAATTATAAAAAGTTAAGATGTGTGAAAAAAATGGATGTATTTGAAAGAGCTCAAATATTTCTACTAGAATAAAATTTTGCTTCTATGCTCAATCAGTTCCTTGGAACTTACCAGAAAACAAACTTATTAAAAAACCAAAACTACATCTAAGCAAAAAAATCCTTTGGTTTCAAAGTACCCATTTTTCTGATTTGTACAAATGTGTATCTGTTAAATGTTTTGAGAACTGTCACTCAGAGGGAACTCGTAACCATCAGTAAATGAGATGGCTTTATCATAAATCTATTGAGTAGTAAATTTAAGGGAAATAGGCAGTAGGTAGAAATGAATGGACTCAGATCTGAATTGGAAATGACTGACTTCAGCCTTTGATGCTTTAGTTAGGATCTTTGAAGCACACAGCATTACCGGGTGTATGCATTTGAAGGAGGAATTGAGAACAGAATGTGTTTAAATTGTGGAGAAAGGAGGAATGGAAAGCTGAGTCAGAGAGTCCTAGGGGAAATCACCCTAGGAAGCAAAATAATGAAGGCTTAACTTTCCACTACCATTTTCTAAGGGAACATTGAATGATCCCCTAGTCATCTTAGCTGCTGCATATGCATGCTTCCAACACACACAGGTTTCTACCACCCCCATTTTGTCTTTCTCAGATTGCATAAAGCAGAGCTTGGACTACTCTGTCAGTCCCCTGACCCCAACTACCTTAACCCCATCTGAATAAATATACAATTTAAGGAAAAGCAGTGTGTTTGCTATTCAAACTCAGCTTCAACACCAATCCCCTAACCCCTTTGATAACTAAACCACTGTATGCAGACATTGCTAGCCTACCGCTCCATCCACTGCTGCTCTCCTGCCATGCGTGGAAGAATGGTACTTTCTGTTTCTAAAGAAACCAAAATGGCATGTGATATAGGAAAGGATAACTACTTTTATATGGTCGGTTTCATATCCTCTGATTGACATGTTCAGTGGATTAAGAAATCCTTGAATTATATCTCTTAGTTTTAGAGGGAAAACACAGTTTATCAGTGAAGGCAAGATACTTCCAAAGCAAAGAGTGAAGAGTCAGTGGAGCAAATATCTCACCTGAGGAGTTCGGGAGGAGCTGGGACTGCTAGAGGCTGATGAGACCATGCTCACATTGGGGTTCATGCTCCGCTCTCTCTCGTCCTGGTATATGCGATCCCGCTCCACTTCCGGCAGATTGAGGAAATTCTGCATGGCCCTCAGGTTTACCAAAAGAGACTGAGAGGCTGTCCGAGGATCTTCTTCCTTACGCAGAATCTCGGACAACAATCCCTGATTAAACGGGAAAAAAAAAAATTTGGCCAAGTCACATCTGCAGGTGTGTGTGGTTTCTGCCTTCCACCCCTCTCCCCCATTATTTGTTTGATGTAACCAGCTGGCTGTGATGTCAAGAACTTCAGTCTAATTCCTGAGGGTTCTCCAGCAGGAAGATTTGGTGGGAATGTGCTTGCCTTCCGGGACTGTGCCTTATTTTGGACCATTCTATTCTGACACTTTATCATCACTGTAATAATCATTGGTATACAGAGATGCCAGCTAGCAAGGTAGGCGCTTGGGAAAAATTGTGAAGCTGCAATTACCACCAGGTGCCTCCTACAAGTATTTCAGGAACTGTTAGAACTCTCTCTGCTTGAAACTGGGAACACTTGGCAGTCCTGCTCAGCTTTAAAAATCTGCCAAGTTTGGTAAATTTAGTTCCGACATTTAAACAGCATGGGAGATTTACATCGAAAAGAAAAAAAAAAAGTTTGGCTGAATTTCTATGTGACTGGCCACTGTTTTCAATATAGATGTTTCTTATGGCAAAAAATAAAAAATAAAGACACAAAGCGAATGGCTATAATTTGTGTTAACCCTCTGATAGCTTCTCAATCCACACACATAATAGACATTCTTGCATCTGTACCACAGGACACCCAAACCATTTTAGGAGATGCCTAAGCCCACCATTAAAGGAGTGGAAACGTAGTCACTTCCGGAGAGGGGCCAGAGCGCAACATCGGAGAATGCCATGATAGGCTTCCTGAATGTGTGATTTATCCAAATAGAAAGCTTTAAGTAGAGATTAGTATTTTCATGTGCTCTTGATGACAGAATTCACAAAGAAAAGGAAAAAAAAAAGACAGGTCTGGAGAAAAGTAGTATGACTCAAAAAAGAGGCTGAAGACCAGAATTGGAACACTGTAATACTTCCATTCTGCACACTTATTAGATTATCACACAGAGGCATCTTTTTACAGTCCCAGCTAACATCCCTGCTCAGGGCAGTGTGAGATCAGGGCTTGGGATCATCCTCCAGGAAGAGCTGAGATGCTAAACTAACCTCTGTATCTTAGAACAGATGGGGCAACCCGAAACCATGAAAAGTAGATGCCAAGGACATTTCCACTGAGGGGAATATTTATGCAAAAGAAACACTATCAGATTTTGTAATATATGGCTTAAATATAAAAAGGCATTGGATGCAAGAAGAATATGCCATCTCTGTTTGGCCAGAAATCTTCAGGGTAAGGTTGACGATCTCTGAAGATGAAGTAACGCATTATAAATTAGTGAAGCGAATGTCATTTACAGGAATGTGCATCACAGAGTTATCAGCACTCCAAGAAGGTAATCACCACTCAGAACATCACGTAAGACAATTTTACTGTGAGGAATTGACAAGCCAGGATGCCATCAGATAGTTTCGCAACTTGGGTGTCATGTTAGTTTGATTAGAGAAGTCTTTACAAATGAGAATAAAATATGCCATACAGCGAAGCTAGAAGAAGTAGGGCTGGAGACCAGTTAACGAGTGTGTGTCTGTGTGCATGCATGCTCACGGAAAGGGCAAGGTAGAATGTATATGTAAAAATACCTACTGGTAAAATGATTCTAAGAAAATCCAGATTTCTTGTCATGCTTTTAGAAGCAACAAGTGAGACATCTGTCTTCCAGAAAATGTTATACAGTCTAAGTACTGATTTTCTTTCTAAAATTAAAAGTCAGTTCTGCCTTAAGTTATCCTACTTCCATTTGCACTAAGCAAGATGAAATATTAATAAGAAATTTGTTTCTAAGATAAAAATCTCCAAATAAATATGTGGAGAGGCAAGAGGGAAGTGGATTTAAAATCAATACTAATTTCCAATACCAATACGATGCTCCGATCGATATTTTCTGAGCTTTCATTAATGATGAACTCTGCACATAAAGGATGAGTTGGTCCCCTCCTCCACCTCCTCCTCTCTCATACATAATTTTAGCATTTTAATAAATCTCAGACTATCAAATTTAGATGAGTTTTAGGGTCTATATAGCTATATCCTTCATGCTACTTATTTATAATTATACTTGAGATACCTGAAAAGCAAAGTTTGTAAACTTATTCTTCTTTCATAAAATTATTTTCACAAGTTGTAGAGTAGAGTATGGCTAAGATTTTTCAAACTACATAGTAAAATAACAAAAACTATTGTTCTAATAGACCAGGCTCAAAATTCTAAGTTCGTTCATTCCTCATCAATTAAAAAAAAAAAAATCACTCTGAAGCATAGAATATTTTTGTTTCTTGTTTTGCTTGGTTTACTTTTTTTTTTTTTCCAACATTTAAATTGTAGAGTTCCTTCCCCTGCATTTTTTGCATGTTGGACAACTTTATAGGGAAATGAATCTATCTTTAAGAAAAATCAAGACAAAGCATCCTTGTAAATGACTGCTCATCAGTGTCATTTCTGAAGGGAATGAGACACAATATTTGTGTTTTAAAGAGCTGGTAGAATATACTGTCGCCTCTGTTTCATTTGCCTAATTGAAGATAAAGTCTCAAACCAACAAGGTGGCCAGTGCCACCTTCATGTATTGCCCCAGAGAATGAGAACCCTGTTCTAAATTCTTTACTTAAGGTCTCATCTGTGTAGCCATGATCCCAAAGCAGATTCTTTTTACCTCAGACATTTTCAATAACAAGTAGCTAACTGGTGGGTGCAAGAAGAGGTTTAGTTGTTTCATTGAGCCTTTTTCATATTGGTTATTTATAATCTTTTAACTATTTAAACTGGGATGTTTAAAAATAGAGTTCAAATTCTGCAGGCTCATAAATATAAAGGGATTTTAGTTAAAAATCATCATAAGGGAAAAAAGTCAGAAAAAAATCTATGGCATAATTTAAATATACTACAAATCACCCCATCTGATTATCAAGATAAGTAAACGTTTATCATATTGAAACTGTCTGGAATAGAACATAAATTAATAATTTATCTCACATAAATATTTCTAAAGCCCTTGCCACTATATTGTCTGGCATTTAATTATCAACCAGACAGGCAGGAGGTATCACTTGAACATTCCCATTATGCAGCCTAAGATATAGAGAACGTGGCATGGTGCCTGGGCACTGAAAAAAAATAAGATGTACTTTTATGAATAGAAAGGTCATGAATATTGAGAATATGAAAATTGAGGGAAATTAATAAATTAACCAGAATATTGCTTATTAAACTTTCATATCGGTAATCATATTAAAACGTATTGCAAGTATTGAGTAAAGTAGCCATTAAGTATTTTCCTCATTGTAGGCAACAGAGCCTTCTCAAGGGAGAGGTTAAAACAATTCCCTCCTCATTATGAACTGAGGTTATGTAAGAACAGGAACATGTTGACTGAAAAGGAGTAGAATGAACAAATGCACAGGATAGAAAGACACTATTATAGACAAATAGCTCTTGGGTTATAAGGGAGTTGGGAAAATAAAAAAAACCTCAAACCGGCCTTCTCCCTAGCCTTTTAATGGGGGACTTTGTAAGCTTCATATTATTTCCAGCACCAGCAGAGAATATCATGAGGTTGGCAGATTATTCAACAAAAGCAAAATAATTCAAAATGCAAAACAAGAGATAATATAATGCCATCTAGTTTGGTTAATATAGGTTATCTCCACAGACAAAACATTCAATTTTTAAAGGAAAAAAACTGATGTATTTATTATTTGTAGTATTAAACAATATTTATTTGTAACAAATTAAGTGACTTTACAGTTTCTAAATTTGCAATTTATGTCGATGAACTTTCTTACACTGAGCTTGAGCCTCTCAGACCTCCCCAGGCCACTCAAGGGCTGACTGCAACAGTTAAAGTCATTCTTGACCAGCTTTTAACAGATACCCACTCTTCACAGCTCTCACACCTTTGGTAATTCTCTAGGATTAGGTGTTACCTCCCAATGATTATCTAGAGAAACCCCAAATTCAATTTACCTATTACCAAAGAATGACAGGTGAGTCTATTAATTCGTTTCTTATTTACGACTTGGTACAAAGCTCAGAAAGGAATGAGAAGATTAAGACACAGATTCTAATGCCAAGGAGTTTACTATACGATGGTTTATAGAAGCACAATGTAAAAGATGACAAGTGTCATAAATTCCAGATAGAACTAATGCCATTTCAGTTCAAAAGAGGATGAATGTATTGCCAACCGCAGGACTCAGGGAAAATGCATTGGAAGAGGTGGTACTTAATGTGGCTGGGATTTGAAATATACACAGTACATGGATACAAAAATAATGGTGAGACCCAGCAAGAGGGAGGATGAGTGAGGGATTGAGCAGTGTTAGAACATTCGAAGAAAAAGAAAGAGCATGACTAATCTAGAATATCAAGAGAAGTTTCTGTTTCATTAAAAGCTTCAAAAAAGGGAGTACGAAAACTGATAAAGCAGTAAGAGACATTTTGAAGTGAAAATAATAGTCCACATTAATATAATTCTGAACTACTGGAGTATACACAAACTAACTAGCAAACATTACCCCCCAAATGAAGTGATATTAGATAATCTGTTCAGCCTTTTTGTCACCTGCAACAAATTAGGCTTTCAATATGCAAAACATCTTCCTTCCAGAAAAACAAATGATCATGATTCCATTTAATTGTAATTTAATGAGGCATAATTTATTTTTTAAAGTGATATACACCAGGTGTGTACTGAGGAAACTAGCCCAGCCAAACCCTAGTGCTTTTCTTTGGGAAAAAAAACCTCAAACTAGCCAGAGACTATTTTCATTTCTGTAAATTATATTTCTGTTTGTGGAAGTTGAAGTCAGAGGTATACAGGGTAACTTGCAGTGTTCATATATTTATTATAACATATAAGTTTAAAGTAACTCGACCTCCCCATCCCCCCTAAAAAAAATACTCACTTATCATATAAAGCAACTAGTTTGGAAGTGTTGGGTTCCAATCTAAACAAAGGGAGATATTGAATGTCACAGAAATCCCAAAGATAGCTTAAGTGACCTGTATACTGAGTCAAATTGTATGCTTGACACTTCTTTAGAAACATTTAGACTGGGTACTTTAGAGAAAATAAGTCCTATCCCCTCATAACATGTTGTAATTATGAATTATTTTTGGTTGTATGAACAAAGTACACAGGCTATATAATGACAGTCCTCCTCAGAAATCAATTTATATCTCTTGAATTGAAACATATTTACTATTTAGTGGTGAGTCTGAAATATACTGTTTTAGGTAATAGTTATATATCACTGTAAACAAATGATGTCATACCAATCAACAAGGTTAAAAGGCACGAAGACCCTCATTTTACAGATAAAAATTACAGAGTGTCAGAAGTAGAAGGGGCCTTGGCACTCATGTGGGCCAAGTCTGCTTCCTGCCCCTACGTATGACCTATCATACACTTCCTTTGAAACATAAAGTTAAAAAAAAAAGTTTCCTTCAAAGGTAATCTTCTCATTTCCCCACCCCTTTTGCATGCTTATGTTAGCCTTAATTTTCACACAATTCTGAAGTGTCTGGTTCCAGCTGACATGAGAGTCAGAAACTGGTATCCCCTTAAGGAGACTAGGTAATACCAAATTCTTGCCCTCATCATACAAAGTGAACTCTTCAGATGTCAGTGGTAAATGTACAGTTAATTGAAGCTGTGAAATCGGCTGCATGGCTGCAGGAAGGACTGACAGCCTACCATTTGAAAGCTGACTTAACTGAATCAGTTCCCTCCTAATCTCTGATCTTATTTCTTTTTAGACACTTCTGAGAGGCACTGCCCCTCTGCTCGCAAATATAAACAGGTATCCCTAGATCATATATTCATAATCTACAAGTCCTCTATGAACTTGACTGCGGAAATTCATTTGTGTAATTCTAAAAATACTCAAACCCCTTCACCCCCTCCCTCGAGCACTGCTTAGCCAAGAAGCCAGAGTATTTAGTCTGATTTGAATAAAAGGTATACAGGGCACAACAATGACAATTTGATTTTTATTATTACAGATATGTTAAATCCTCAAAGAAAATGATGTTATTGCATTAGTTTAATAAAACTTCTCTTTTATTATAATATTTCTTTATTAGGAAGGACAGCCTATGCATGTAGCATTTTTGTAGGATGGGGGTGGATAAAATTGAGCTTCTAAAGGAAATTAATATACTCTGCAAATATTAAATGCATATACAACAGTAACATTTGCAGATAAATGTTGCTGCTGCAGAGATGTATTCTGATACACTAAAAGACTGTGTATATGTTTATATGTATATACACTGCAGTTGGCAATATTTCCTCCTTTGAATGGGAATGGTACTAGTTCTATCTTACTTTTATGACACTTATCATCTTTTATATTGTGCTATAATAAAACCTCTTCTCATCATATAGTAAACTCCTTGGGAACAGAATCCATATATTTTTTGCTTAGTGGTTAGTTGGGGATATACTGGAATATAGGGCTCTAAGAAGACATCAAACATATATTTTTCATTTTTCTGAGAATTGGGGGTCCTATCCTTGCTGAATAGCCAGCAGCAGACCCTGATGGACTACATATTAAAAGCCTGATTCACATGTAAAAGATCGATTTGGCTTCATCAACTATGAAGTAGGAGATAGCAAGAAGCATTTTTTTCTGTGTGAAAGATCAAGATGGCATTGAGCTATATGCTAGAGATGAGGTGGAATTCTCAGTGATTCTTAATCAGAGCACTGGCAAGTGCAGCACTTGTAATGTCTGGCGACTCTGTGAGGCCCCAAGGCTGTTGCAGCTCCATGACCTGATAGGTTGGTCCATCGCTTGAAGAGCATCACCCTGGATGTTCTTTGCCAGTGTTCCTTTTCTAATGGTTCTCTATCAGCCAAGGGGACCAGATAACTCAATGGGATTTGGTGCAGAAAGAAAGGTCTGTCAGGCTGGTGTCACTGACAAACCACATTCACAAAGCACATTATTAATCTACTACGATCAAGTTAAGGGGATTCTAGTGAAGGGTTTTGAATATCTCTCTCTTATCCCTCCCAAAATCTGGAATACTTATTCTATTGAGCTATTATACTAGTTTTAACACCATCCTCGTGTTATGTTTTAAAAAGTAAACAAATTTAAGAAAACCATTTTAAAATGAAAATAAATAAAAATAAATAAATAAAAGCCTGACTCATCTTACACTCAAGATCTTTTCATTCAACTTATTGAAAACAAAAGATAATGGGAACTAGAATTTTGGGCCATGCTAACTCCATTTTAGAACAAATACTCCATATAATCCATATCTGAAATTTATTTAATGAAACATTTTCATTACAGACAGCTATCTAGTATATATAATAAAACTTTGCTTGTGACACCTGACATATCACGATACAGAAAGAATGCAGCACAAAGTGAGTGGGTGCAACAGAATATTCTTGAAACCAAAACAGTCTGCACTTTCTTCACTGCAGTTTCCTGTCCAAGCCACACCTGAACACATACAACAGAGGAACTCAGCCCAAAACAGATTCCTGGCACCTTTACTATTCTATACCTACCTAATTTATGTAATGATAGATGCAATTAGACCAACAATTCTATCATTTTCCTCTTTATTCCTTCTCTCATCTTTAGAAAATCGCAGGTACTGGAATGGGGGGCTATAAACAACCTATCGAATTTTGTAAACATGCTAGCACCAAAAAGTGAAAGCAAATAGAGAACTGAACAGGTTCCCCTTGGAAGCATCTTACCAGTGGTGTCCTCAGCTCTGGGCACATACATGTTTTCCACTAACACCTCAAGTACCTGGCACCGTGACTATGTATTAACAAAGTTTTGGGCCCCAGTTACTCATGTTTCCACGAGCATTCTATGAAACAACTGTTGGCAAACTGTCCCCTGAATTTACTAGCTTTGGCTATCTCATCAAAACATTGACAAAAATAATACTTTCTAAAGACAACAAAACAAACCAAAGCATACATTTATTATTTATATCTCGAATGTATCAAATGTATTCAAATATAAGAAGTAAAGCAGTCTATTAAAATGCAAGTTGACTCTGTCCTGAAACAATTGTAAAATATTATTTTTTCCTGCTAAAATATTTCTGCATTAATTTCATTCACCTCCAGGGTCAAAAGCATCTGTTCCCCCCAGTCCATGCAATACATCACAGCACTTATTATACCACCATGGGATTATTGTTTTAAAAGTCTGTTTAATCTTTAAATTTTACTCCTTGAAGAAGGGATTGTTATGTCTTTCATCTTCTGCTCTATGACAGCAGAAATGATTGAGAATAAAATGGTTATGAGTGTGAGTTCTGAAGTCAGAATCACTGGGTTCAAAATTGGGCACCAGTTGGACCAGGATTAATTAATCTTCCTATAGCACGGTTTCCTCACCTGTAAAATTAAGATAATAATTGCATTACCCTCACAAGCATTCCCTAGAGAGCTTATACATGTTAGTGTTCAATAAATGTTAGCCATCATTATAATGCCTAGTATAGTCTCTGAATGTTTAATAAATATTTGTTAAATGAATAGATAAATAAATACAGAACTGACATCGAAGTACAATTTGTATTTTGAATTTACAACTTCAAATATTCAAGGCCCTCTACTTACATTTTGCTAAGTGTCTTCTCATACACAAGGAAGGAAATATAAAGAATACATTTTAGAAAGTAGGATAATTAAAATTACTTGGGATTAAAGAGAACGTAAAGGAAAACTTAATAAATTACATAAAGTAAAATGACCATATGAATATTCGAGATAGTACTAAACTAAGATATTCATTTTATCCTTTAGAAAAGTAAAAC
This sequence comes from Pteropus medius, assembly GCF_902729225.1. Taxonomy (NCBI): domain Eukaryota; kingdom Metazoa; phylum Chordata; class Mammalia; order Chiroptera; family Pteropodidae; genus Pteropus; species Pteropus medius. The sequence goes on from NW_024351729.1 coordinate 8,397,128, forward strand.
AACTTTTCTTCCCTAAGTAACTTTATACTGTTTAAAATAAGCCTTAATCTGCATCATTGCTTAAACATGGGTCTTATTTATTAGTTGATGATTAAATTAATTTAGCACATCATATCTAACTTTTTAAATAATGAAATGCAATTAAATAAATTAGAAATTACCAAAGCACTTCATACATAGTGTAAGTATTGTTTCATGAAGGTTTTATTTTTTTCTTTCATGAAGGCCTCACTTTAGAAATACACAGATAAAGATATAGGTGGAAATGAGATAGAATTCAAGACGGACGTATACTGTATGTTCGCACATTGTCAGTGTATATGTACCAGCTCATGATGTAAAAAATATTCTTTACTGAATGCTTCAATCAGAGAAGTTTAAAAGAAAATGTTGTGGTCTAGTGATAATTTTAGGCACAAAACTTGTATATAAAATTTAAACAACCTTGTAATTTCTAATTGACTTCAAATTGGTTCAGTTATATTTTTCTCACAGCATTTAAACTTAATTCGCTTTATTTGAACAAACACGCACTTAACCCCAGCCAAATGGTCATCATTTCAATCAATGGCCATGAAAAGAACACTCCTTGTGCATTACTTTAAATAAGCAATGGCAAAAAGTATATAAATAGTGGGATCTAAAGCTAGTGTTTCCTAGTGTTTCTTCTATAAAGATTCTACTTTAATTATAAACATCACCCATAATTTGGGGAGACTAGTTACATGACAAAGTAGTAGGCCTTCATACTAAAAGTGCAGGTCTCCACTGAGCCACACTCACTAGAGGTGAAAGAAAGTCCTTATTGAGGACAGAGGTGCCTTATCTATAGAAAATGAGCCGATAGCTCCTTGTTACAGTGACAAAAGCTGACAAAACCATCACCAAAAAGCCCTTTTTAGTAAAAATGGAGAAACGTGCATTTTCTATAATTAGTTGAGTAACTAATTTTAAGAACTTTGTACCTAGCCAGGGATGGAAGGAATAGATAGAACAGTGCACTATCATGTTTGTTTCCTCTGATTCTTTAGTATCAATTTTGTGAAGGAGGAGGGAAAAAGAGTGTTCACATTTTCTTTTATATAAAATGTTCTATTTCAAGTAGATTTAGGAATGGGCAGAGAGTTGTATGTTTTTGGCAGCTCTGAGTCAACCGTCTCTTTACCCAGAGCACAAATCAAGCCAGCATCTCCCCCTTGCTTTCTGGCTGAAATTTCCTAAACAGTGCTAATTAATGACATTCCTTACACATACAGGAGGAACTTAACTGAGACCACTATCTAGAGGGCCATCCTTAAGCCACCTAATAACTTTGAGACACTGCTATTCTGGAAGATATTAATATTATTATAATCTTGAAATCTATGAAAGTCAAGCCGGTGGTTCTGAAATGAAAGATTACCTATTTTATGAAGCAAGCAGGGCCATCTTTCCTACTTTATTAATTTAATGTTGAAATCAAAAGAGGGTATATTATTTGCTTCAAAAGCCAATAACATGTTCATGCCTGATCAGCAGCATTTCATATTTACAGCCCTTCTTTCTGTGGGTGGACTTCCTCTCTCTCACAGGTTTCCTTGTCATTTTATAACCAGCTCACTGGACCATGGAGTCCAGACCCCTGGATTTACACTGTGTTCTATTCTTGTATGGCTCGCTGAGGGTCGTATCTCTACTGGATACTGAGAAATAATGATGACTGAGATCAAAGGTCGACTGAGAAAGAATTCTGAATATCTTAGAGGTCAAATTTCTATAAAAATAAACTGTATGTATAATTAAATCGTGCCTACCTTCAGCTAATATGTATAAGTCAAACACAAGACTTAAAAAAAGAACTCCCCCCATCTCACCCTACTCCCCCAAAAAACCTGACTGGTAATGCACTAAAGCTCAGGTTTCCAAATATTTTGGTTGCTAAAATTTTCATTTTGTTGCTACATACTCTTCACTCTTAACTATGCCACTTCAAAATATAATGTTTAGCGAGTCCTTAGACATTTTTAACTTTAATAATATGGGTGTGCATAGACTATAAACATGGTGCCAATGAAGCATGAAAACAAAATCCATGTCATTTCACACAAAGACATTTATATTTCTAGCCATTGACCTTGCTGCCAACTTTCCTGATACATCATTCAATCTAATTTTCCAATCTGTTGAAACACTCTTCAGTTGATGAGTGACTTCATAAATTGTATTTATAACCCTGGCCTTAAGTTTCTTGAAATGATGTGGCTTTGACGAATAAACAGCAGTTTTTTGGCAAAGACACATAAAAAATAAAAAGTAGTCAAATAAGAATGGGTCAACCAAGTGAGTTCCCAAAGGATTTTTTAAATCCTCTTCTCTATTAGATAAGACCAGGATGAACAGTTTTCTTAAGCAAAGCCTTTGGCAAAAGGTTGTGAATTGGGTAACTGTTACTTTTTCATAGACCTGAAGAAGGAACAAGATACCAAATTAGAGGTTTATGGTTACAGAATAATAACACATTTTGCAAAACACATCTGTAATTCTACTGAAAACACGTTTCTAGGAACAGGCTCAGTAGACCTACCTGAGACATAAAATGAGCCTGAACTTTCTGAGTTATGGCTTAATCTGCTAGAGAAAAAAAAAATAATAACTAGACTGTATAATGAATAATGAATGTGGCAAAAGTCTTTTTTTCAAATGACACAAACTTCTTATTGCTGGTTCCACGTGGAAGAACGTTTCTCGAATTCCACTGTCACGTAAGGGGATAGTGGTACAGAGAGGGGATGAGGATCACACCTAATTTCCCTTTTCTGGCATTCTAATGCTCCCAGTCACGTGTGGCAGGGCATCCATTCCAATGGATTTAGCCTAGTTTGGATCAAAGCTTCCTCTACTTCATTTAACAGATTTGCTCAGATGGACGGTCTCAGAGGAGAAACAATGTTAGTAAATGGGGGATTTCTGAACATATGAATATGTAGGTCATTGGATTTTTAAATAAATTAGAGAATAGTTTATCTATTAAGGAAGATTCACTGTACATATTTTATGAATCCATGCTTATCATAGGTCAGTGGACAGCCCACAACCATTCATTGGAAATACTGTCTTTTAAAATACTGTCATAAGCTTCTGACTAATTTTTTAAGTCTACAAAAGTGACAAGGGGCAAAAGAATGTTTAAAGTTGGGATTCATAATCAAACTGTCAAAATGCAAAGATGTTAAGACAATAAATAGCCAAGCAACTGATTTCATGTCCATAGGCCCAATAAGTGGAAAGTATGCCAATACTAAAATAAATTCAGGATATAAGCAAGGGAAAATAAATATGAAAAAAAAATGAAAACTGAAAGGGCATCGGTTCTATTACTTCTCAAAATTATTAGTCGTACTAATACCATTTGCATTACTGACAGAGCACTGGAGATGCGGCAGGGCCAACGAGCAATGCTACTCTGAAACTCACATAAATCACATAAGTCACATAATTTACCATTCAGACTCAATAAGTGTGGTTTTTATTTAAGTCAAGTTTGGCAGATCTCATAGGGCTTCAAATCCAGTGTCTGTTTCTGTCTCATTCTCTTGCTCTTTCTCTCTCCCCCATCTCTAACACTCAAGATCCATAAGTAAATCTGGCCAATATTAATAATAGTCCACCCAAATCAGAGGGCTTGATTTAGAATAACAATAATGACAATATTTCCAAAAGAAAGTAGTACAGTAAAAACTTCTATACTATTTTCATAATAATATCTTGCTTCAGATTTCTGAAGGTAGTAGGCATAAAATCAAAGACAGGTTTCATTCAAACTATGATGCCATAGCATAACCAAATGCCAACTAGGCTAGAAATGGTGCCGATCTATAACCTGGGATAAAAAGCACATCTTGAGATAAAGAATCCTGTGTAAGTGCTTCTGAGGAAAACCGGTGAGGGCATAAAAGAAGCAAGACAGAGGAGGGAAGGAACCCAAGCAAGGTCCCTGCCTCAGCCTGATCCTGCAAAGGGCTCGGGAGTGGCAGTCACACTGCAGAGCTGTCAATGCTACAGGAGTCAAGGCAGCTGGGCTTTCATCCTGCTGCATCTATAGGACATTGGTGTAGCATTTCCAGGTCTCTGTCAGTGTGAGCAAAGCAAACTTCAGTAGCCTCGGGAGAGTCTTTTGACTAAAGAGCCAACCAGCTGGTCCTAAGTTTTAGAAGTAAAAGCAGGGGGAGTGGGAAAGTGGTCGAGTATCAAAAACAGAGCAGGCATCTTATCTGCCTCAGCCTCCTCTAGTGTATTGACCACACCACATTGCTTTGTGACCATAAATAACAGAAATGCTTAGAAATGTATCATAGGATTGCCTGAATATTAATGACCAGGTCAGAAACATCTTATCACACTTCTACCTTACTATTCTCATTGGGTTCCATTTGTCATAAATGTCTTCAGAGATACGAAAAAGTAGGGCTAAACTTTTCTTTCAAAAAACTAGTAAAGAAGAAAGTGATTATATATTTTTATACAAGAATATATTTTATGTAAGGTCATAATGATAAAAATAGGCTTCTACCATCCTAGTGGCACAGACAGATGTGACATACTGCTACATTCTCCATGTAGAATACATTAGTCTCATGCTCAGGCTGAAGATTCTATATTCTGGTACTGCATGACATCAAATGAGCTGTTTCCCTTGCCCAGAACATGTGACTTAATTTTATGCTCATAGTTTTTACAGTATATGTTTATATTAACAAACCAATAGAGAAATATGAGAAAAATAGTAACTAATAAATAATAAAATCCTATTGGTAAAATATCTGTCCCTGACTCCAGCAGAAGACATGACCTTGTCATGAGGTATGCATAGGGTATCATTTTACCAAACAAATGTATTTTATGTTTTTAAAGGGTGTATTGATTAAAATAAAATGTAGTGAAAGTAAGCTCTTGGAAATATAGCTTTATTCTCTTAATTATGTTATTTTTTTTTTATATCACCAAGTGATATAGTGGCAATGAATCAGATAAACAAAGTAATAGTTTCTCTTTGGAGAACTGGCATTTTCAAACACTATTTATTATGAATTTATGTTTTTTATTTGAAAGTCTTAAACATGAATAACTATGCTTTTATTATTTTTTTTACAATTCTAGCTTCATTTATGAATGTTGTGCATGTGATTTTATTCTATGCACACATAAACACACACACACAAGCACAAATATAGAAACACAAACTGTAAGGTGACAAATCAAATTGCTTTATATTAAATTTGATAATAAATAAATAATGGACATAATAAACTATTTCTGGAAAATACTCAGTGGACTGAGGATATGCTACATATCAATAAAAGAACTGAATACAATACTGAGATTGGCCTTAGGTGTTCATCTAAAATAAACCGCTCTGATTCTGTCTGCTTTGAGGAAAAAAAAAAAAAATGTTGAGATTTTTTTCTAACCAAAGATTAACAATTCGTTTATGTTACTATCTATAAAAGTTAATTTTTATTTGTTTATTATAAGCTGGCAAATTATTATATCACCCATAAATGTCTGATTCCACTCAAAAAAGCCTAACATTTGGAAAATCCATGGTTGGTTTCATAGGTCATCGTACACCATATTTTCCATTTAACAATGCTGCTGGCGAAACCCAGCTGTCCAACCTTGCTGTTAGTGACTACAGTATATACAGCAAAAACAATCTGCCTGCTGACCTCCGGCTTAAGTTCAAACTATGTCATTCTGTCAATACCATCTACCTTGATTAGGTTGGGCTTTATACACAACAGGTTATGATCCCAGAGGGATGAAAAGCTTTCCCAAATTAAAAGCAGAATTTTAAAAGGAAATACTCATACATTCCTATGCAGTTTCCATTTGATATCCTCAAGGCTGGCCCATGAACTCAAACTCATGTTGATTGAAAGTGAATGTTTCTTTCTGGGTGTAGCCATCTTACAAATTTAATGGCAGGAGGAAAATAATAAAATGTGTTCCATGCTTCAATTAGACCTTTTATAACTTGGCACTTGAAAGATGGCAATACCAAAGAAAAATCATTAATCCATAAAAATAGACAAAAAGGATTGTGCAGGAGAAGACAGACCTCCAGGAGTCTAGGGCCTTGGCAGAGCATTCCCTCGCATGAGCATGGTCTGCCTTTTGTCTAGCCTCATTGTGAGTCTTTTCTCATGCTTCATGCTATTTAGATAAAATGTATACTGTGCTTGGTTCTAAAATCCAAAGTAATACAACCATGCTTTCAATTTTATCCTTAGCCAAAGGAACTGTATATATAACCAAGCAATAAAATGTTGGCTAGCCATGAAATGCCTGTTCACTCACATGAATGATAGATGAAAGAA
>NW_024351729.1:8403512-8414423 GCF_902729225.1 Pteropus medius
ACAGACCAAAAGACGCATCTCTCCACTGTATTTTGCAATAGTATGCAACTGACATGCTCAAAAAGACCAGAGCTTTTCATAACCCCAGTCCAGATAACTGTGGACACGCAAATGCTGCCTGAGTACTTTGAGTCACAAGAGAAAAGTGGTAGAGCAATATTTGGAAGATATGCAGACCTTTATGAACCTCCAAACTCATTTTCAAATGATGTAAACAGACTCTGTCAATAACAGAATATATAAATTTGCTAAGAGTCAAGGGAGCAAGAAATTTCACCTCTCTTAGTCTCCTGCCATACTCAATCTATCAGCACCAAACCTCAAACAATCCCACTGTATTTCTTCCCTGCTCCCACCCCTGTAGTTCCAGTCTTACTAAAGACTGTTACCAAACCATAGTGATTGGTTCCATCACTAGTTCATATTGTTTAACTTCAGCTAGAGCCCCAAACTACCTCATAAATCCTTCCACCTCAAAATGACTCCTTAGCACATTCAAACTGTCAACCCACTTCTGGTCTCCCTTTCAATACTAAATTTTGGAAACAGTAATTTGCAGCCCCTGCTTCTATATCTTCAATAGTTAATGACTTACTAACTCCTAAACTCTGGCTCCTGACTTCACCACTTTCAAAGTTTGCAAAGATCTCTCCCAACCAACCACCAAATTTCATGACATGGTTTCAAGCTTCCCCTCCCAGACCTCTCAGCTTTCCACACATCGACAAGCCTCCTGGAAACTATTCATGTCCTCTGTCCTCTCACTACTATCTCCCTGTTCTTCTATCTCCACATAACCCATCTCTCCTGGCATTTCTTCTGTCTCTTCCTGGAAAGAGTAGTGGTGATGGTTTCTCTCCCTCATTCCCCTAACTCATTAAATCCCAAACTCTGTAAATCAATTTCTAATCTTTTTCTCTAAAGTTCAAAGTCCTTAGCATGGCCCAAAGACCTTTTCTGATTTATTCCCTCTATCTTTAAGTTTTATTATCTAGCTCTGCTATCAACTACCAACTATTCCCATATTTTTCTGACACAACACTTTTCTCATGAAATCCTTTAGCCTAAAATATCCTTCTCTTCCATCTTTGCCTATTTCGGATATTTATTTATCCTTCAAGGTCTCACTCCCCAGCAACCTAATACTCAAGTCAGTTGTTTACATATGTGCTGGCCCATAATCTTTTTCATCTTTGCACCTGCACAGAGCTTAGATTCCTGCCTTGCATTTAATAGGGTGGCTAAACTTAAATCCACTGTCTTCTTAAAGCCTTCCCATGTTCATTCTACTATAAGTATTCCTTATCCCAACTCTTCAGGAACACCCACTGCAACCATTACTTACACTCTCCTATACTATTCACCTTGTTTTACATTTTACTTCCGTTATATGGGCACATTTTTTTCACTACTAGATCATTAGCTCCTTGAGATTAGCACTTTTACTTTTTCGTTACCCAAATAAGAGCTTAATTAGTGGTTCTCATAGTATGGCCCCCAAACCAGTAGCATCAGCATCATCTCAGACCTTGCTAGAAATGCAAATTTCTGGTTCCCACACCCAGACCTATTGAATTAAGAAAGCAGGATGAAGCCCAACAATCTGTTTTAACAGCCTTCCATGTGATGCTGATGCACAATTAAGTCTGAGAACCACTGATAAAAAAGAATGTCTCACTTACAAGCACCCCTCAGTAAAATAAAACATATGTAAATAAACTTTATCTTTTTATCATTTAATATTAAATTGGCATATAATCCCCCAAAGCAATAAATATATGAGTAAATTATCCATCACCACTTTATCAATATCTTAAATATAACTCATATATTTTGAAGGATCTATTAAAATGATTATAGAAATTATGACATAACTGATACTTTTCTTATAAAGTTCAAAAACAAGGTAATAATAGACCGGGCATGCATAAATAGTTTTAGAACTAGTTTTTGAAAAAACAAGGGAATAATAACTACAAAATGCAAGATCAGGATTACATCTGGGGAAAGGCAGATAAAAAGATGAGGGAGGAGACAAGCACATAGACCAAGTCATGGGTAACATTTTGGGTCCCGAGTTTGTGCGTTTACAGTGTTCATTACATTACTGAAATTAATTAATTAATTATAGCTATGCATGGATCAATGGTGATATTTCATGAACTAAAGTTTATTGATTAATCCAATCTATGTACTCCAAGAGCCATAACATTTTTTTAAAGAGACAAAAGAAAAAAAAATGTGCCATAATTCTATCTCTAGTATTATTCTTAACCACCAATCACGATGTCAAAGCTAATTGTACCTGTGTGCGGTTGAATGCCACTCTTGCAAAGACAGCTTGGGACACACTGGCCCTCTTCAGCTCATCTCTGACTTGCTGGTAGATATCTGGAGAGACTTCTACAGAAGAGTTAGTTGGCTCTGGCTTAACTGCTCTGGGGATGGGCGGATGGTTCAGGAACTGCTGGTTGATGGCTTGAGGATGCTGGTGAGCCAGGAGCCGGCTAACAGCAATCTGTTGGTTTATCAGATGGGCCATAGCTATTTGTTGCCTGACAAGTTGTGGACTGAGCTGGGGAGAAAGAAGACCAGGGCTCATGATGGGCTGTAATGCGGGCACTTGGTTTCGGATTGGAGTACTGTGGTGGATTTGGCTATGAGGAGACTGTTCGTTGGTTTTCCCCAAGGATGCCAGCTGGTTCATATTTGGTAAATGCATTGGACGCTGGCCCAGAACACAATAGTCTGAAAGATTTTCTCGTTCCACTCTTTCCACTGTTAAGAGATAAAAGTGATAATTAACATTATTTTCATTGGTATAATTTATTGCTAATATATGTAGTATTATATTATCACAGTTTTGGTAAATTAATGGCATAGACATTTTTTCATACAAAGCTTGAAGCCCCAAAGTAAAAGTAAGTTATCTTTTTCTAAAAAATGTTAGAATAATAGATTTTTTCATAGGTGATATGAAATAATATTCACCACTTTAATTTTCTTAAATTCTTAAAAGTAGGCATTTTATTGAATAGCCAAGACAGAAACCACTAACCATTTTAAATTCTAAATTCTCTCATCTTTCCAAGCTCTATCATCTCCCTCATCAACCTCTGTTATAAAAACACCAGCTGTTTTCATCTTCTGCAGTTTGTAGTTAATGGTGTAGTTCATGGTTATCAGGAAATGATAAGGACAACGTCTCCTGCCAAGTTAACTGCTACTTCCTACTAAATACTATACAGCTATACAGCTAAATATTATACAGCTATGGAAACATTCACAGAAAATGTCTAGCATATAGTATCTCCTTTTATCTATTCATTTCTTATCTTTGTTATAAGAATATTTCATAAAGAAATGAATATTTTAATGATTGTAATATGCACTAGGATTTTAAAAAGACTCACAAAATTAATAATATCACATTGACTTGCCATTAAATAAGAAGCTTCCCCTCTCCAGGTTACCTACTTTATTACATTCTATTATACTTTAGTAAAATTTAAGGAATAACTTTGAAAGGGAGAAGAAAAAGAAAGTATTGTATATGTTCAAATATGAGACAGAATTTTTCTTCCTCCAAGAAGATTTCTCAAGAAAGAGGGAATCACCTCATAGTCAAATCCTTATCTAAATCTCTATATTACTTTATTATGTAAAACAAAGGTTTGTTTGGAGAAAATACATTAGGCTAAAACAACCTCCATCATTACTAGTCTCAAATGCTTGTAGATGTAACCTAATAAGACCCATTTTTTAAAGCAAACATTCCAAACAGACTTAGTAATTATTTCTTAAAATTGAAAATGTTAGATATAACTGTGCAAAAGCCTATTAAGATAACTTTAAAGAGCACTACTTTGGGTGGTTATACGCTAGAGATCAAAAATATTTGCCTATGGAACAAATTTTAAAAATAATTGTCCTCCTATTGTGTACCATTATTATGGTGCTTGTAGTTTGGCATATAGTTCACAGCAAGAGTCATATTTGAATCAAAAAAAGTACTGAATCTCAGAAAAATTTAGGCCAAAGAGATGTTGCTGGAAAACTGGGTGAGATGATACAAAACAGGGAATTTAGTGATGACAAAGACACTAATGCCAGATCACACATGTGGAATTTGAATAATTAATTCATAAACTGTATGGCTGAGGAAAATAAATATTTAAAAATTAATATTTTATTTAATATGTTATTTTAAAGTACATATGTGGAGGTAAATTAAAATATTAAAATTTTAAGGAGCTATTTGACAATATTACCTACATATAAGATTTTATAAAGTTTTATATATTCAAAAGTTCTCACTGGGAAAATAGATATACACCCATATCTTGAGATCACTTTATATTCAGACATATACAGTATTATTTCCTGCTTAATAAAAATAAAATGGAATGATTGCCTAACTTTCTTATGAACCCCCAAATAAGTCAAAAGTTTACCTCAAACTTCTTTAAGTGTTCAATTTCTAACTTAATCCTTTTAATATAATTCATTTAGTTTGTATTTACCTTTTCTGCATAAGGTTCAAGGTGAACAAATTATTTTAATCTTATACTCTAAAGGCAAACATTTTTCAGTCATTGTATTAATTAAACTTTAAAGAATACGATCTTAAAACCAGACCAAGCAAATAGCTAAGAGCCTTCAAGTAAGGTATACCTAACAGTTTCCACATAACAAAAGTTCCTATTATAATTTTCTTACTGATAGAAGTAAAGAGACCATAGACTGCTTTAAGAGTAAAGTTGTACTTTATATATAGGCAGAACTATTTGGCCTCGAGTAGACATTTTATTCAGTTTTGTTTATTTGCTTTTTAATTCAGCCAAAGTAAAGACAAATTCAAATATTAAATTATGTTTTCAGGTACTTAAGCAAGTTTTATCTACTTCTTCTTCTACTTAAAAAACATAGACCTATCCTCTCATAGCATGTATTCTTTGACCGAAAGCTAATTTTCCAAAATTTCAGCGTTTTTATTTTTCAATGATTTAATTATATTTGAGTGAGTTACCTTCTTGAGATATATCTAAATCACATCATCAATAGAAAAAAACACTCCATCCACAGATTTAGTCATAACCATGCACACAATTAAGCACAAATGTCAGAGCTTCATGAAACCCGTATAAATTGGTACAACAAGAATCAGAATAACATCAGTCCATATTCTTTTAAAGTTATACATAACAATTCTCCCTTTTCTTATGAGTTCCCAGATCCTTATAAATTCACACAGTTAAGAAGAGTGACTGTGGAAATATCCTTAGAGACATGTGGCAACACCGTGAAGTACTAACTACTTAGTAAACCATAATGAAGGAATTGGAAATGAAAATGCCTACACAACCAGGTGGAAAACAGCCAGAGAAGCCAGCTACAGTGGAACTAGAGTGGAGCAAGGGAAAGCCTGCCCAGTCCAAAGGGAGCAGCCACCAACTTCCATTAGCTGCTTTTTGTCTTCCTCATATTGTCGTTTCTTCATATTTTTTTCCAAGAAAATGGAAAATCTGGATTTTTACATGATAGCTTTTAATGTTTGAGTATTGGCAAATAATCTCATTTCCAAATTGCAACAAAATTCAAACAAAACATTTCTGTAAACCAGATTTTGCCCATGGACAGCCAGTCTTAAATTTTTGCCTATGAGACTGAAGAAACTCCCTATGTTGTTAAAGAAAAATATATATGTTCAACAATACTTGTTAAAGACAGTAAGGCAGAGCTTATCCAGGATCATCACAATAGATATAGGAGACACAGCAATGGAAATTTAAAATGGGGAGAGAGTTTGGGCCCATCTACAAATACAGGTTGGACAGGTGGGAATTTATAGCCAAAGAGCAGGGTGAGGTTCAGTGGATGGAAAATTACTAAGAGCAAACATCAGAAGTAAGGGGGATTCTGGCTAAACTGACCTAACAAGATTCTTTGCTGAAGACAGGCCAGGGTAATCAGACATCTCCTGGGGGAGAGTGGAGGATGAGGAACCCGATTAGATATCGAGGGTGATCAGATATCAAGGGTATAGTAGGGGGTTTTAGTTAAACCGACTTAGCAGGGCTCTTGCTAAAACTGGATTTTACAAGGAAGTACACATAGAGGCCTAGGAAAATGTTCAGGAGCCTGTCTAAAGTTTGGCCAAAGAATCTTTGTCAATGTTTTTCAGTCCCTGATAGCTCTACCAATAAAAGCCAAGTTCTTTAGTCCTAAGAATGAAGGGGGGAAAAATCATTATCCCAACTTTACAGATGCCTGAAAATCAAATGCTCATCAACAGGCTGTGTTTCCACTGACCATGGCAATGTACAATTTTATTAGTGGTTTACATAGATTTTGCCAAAGTTAAAAAACTTTTTATTTTTTTCTGCTGCCACACTTATAAAAATAATATCAGAATAATATTTTAGCCTCTTAAGTCACATCAGATGAAATACAAATGCTTTTTAAAAAGTCAGCAGAACATTACAATGTACCAGACTCCACCTGAAAATTGAGTTTGGTCATTCATTATTTCTATTTCTTTCTCCTTTCTCCTTCCTTCCTTCCTTCCTTCATTCCTTCCTTCCTTCCTTCCTTCCTTCCTTCCTTCCTTCCTTCCCTCCTTCCTTCTTCCTTCCTTCTTTTCCTCTCTCCCTCCCTCCACTCATCTTCCTTCCTTCCTTCAGCTACATCTTCTTCTTCTTCTTTCTTTCTTTTCTTTCTTTCTCTCTCTCTCTTTCTTTTTCACGCTCTTCTTTTTTCTTTTCTTTTCTCCCTCCCTCTCACTTTATTTTTCTCCCTTTCCTTCCTTCCCTTCCTTCCTTCCTTCCTTCCTTCCTTCCTTCCTTCCTTCCTTCCTTCCTTCCTTCCTTCCTTCTTTCTTTCCTTTTCTCTTTCCCTCTTTCCCTCTCTTCTTTTTTCTTTTCAAATCATTTGAAAGTAATCACAATGAATGAAATGCAGACCTAACAGAGGTGCTTGATTTTGTGTTTTGCTTTTTCACTCTGATAGAAAATATCAGTTAAGTCTGCCTTAAACTAACCCAAGACCAAGGACAACACTTTAGCTCTGAGAGACCATCTTATCTCTGCAATATTCAGCCATGAATCAGAAATCTTGAAAAAAGTGAAGGATAAAAAGCAGTGCTGCCTCTGATTATGAAAGCAATATTCGCACAACGGAAAATATTCTCAACAAGTCTAAAATACTTACTTACTACAGAGTCATTAAAAACACAACTACTTCCAGGGCTCTAAATTGGAAGTGCAATTTAACTCACTGTGAATTTGATTCTACTATTGCCGAAGTCCTGAAGGTGACCTGTGGAGTAAGAAGAGCCTGGGAAGGAATGCTGTCCCCAGCTTCAAGTGCAAATCCCCAAACAAGATGTGGCTTGAGAAACGGTCAAAACAAGTAGGGCTGACACACTGCTAACAGCTGAGAGGCTTTCTGTAGCTATTCTAACCTCTGGGGAAGGATTCCAATCCAGAGGCCTTGCCGGTACGCAGTACAAATCTGGAATCTGCTCAGGTTTCTGAGAAACTCAGTTCCAGGAGGATCTTGCCGACTTCTTTGAGCTTTCAGAGACTGAGTGAAAACCGCAAGGAATGAGAAACCATTATCTAACCACCTTCTGAGCTTCTGGGATTCCATTTAACTCCAAAGTAGGAGAGGCCTTTATAGCCCTGAATTAGAATTCCAGGGGCTCCTGAAGCCTTCTCAAGATCACAGTCAATGTTCAAACCAAGAACACCCTCTGACCATCAGCTATTCAATGCCCATAATTGCGGGCTATGGCAGGTTGTTCATACCAGGAAGATTACACCCGACCCAAAGGATTTATCTGCATTATAATTAAAAAGCATTTGGTTCAAAATTCTCATTTTATTTTACAATACACCGAGGAAGCCAAGGATTTATTTTAATTATTGCAAACCCTTGATATATATTTTTTAGGTGGTTGCAAGAACATTTTCAATACTATACACACACACACACACACACATGCACGCACGCACGCACACACACACACACACAAAATCTTGTTTTATATTCCTGACTTTTTTGGGGGGTAATTTCTTTATTGCAATTTTGGGTAAATATCTTTTTATTTGTTGGGAAAGATGTATGATATAATGATTATAAGTAGAGTCTTCTAAGCCAGACTGCCAGGGTTTAAATCTCAGTTCTACCACTTGGTAAACATGTAACCTTAGGCAGGTTCCTTGATTTCCCTGTGCCTCATTTTCTTCATATACTTATTGTGTATTAATAATTGTACCTATCATGAAGAATTATTGTATAGATTAAATGAGTTAATATTTGCTGACACTTAGAACAGTACCTGGCACTATGCAATGTTTACCATTACTATTATATTCATCTGGTCTTTGTGTGTATGTGTATATGTAGACAGAGATGAATGGCTGTACACTGTATATTTCAGGTCTCTGCTACTTCAGAGATACTCAAAATATGGTCTTAAACTATTAATATCTGTATCACCTGGAAGACTGGTAGAAATATAAATTCATGGGCCTGGAATCAGAATTTCTTAGAGTTCTTATGTGTCCTAAGATTCCAACAATTCTTATATACACTAAAGTTTGAGAATCAAAGTCTACATTACCTTTGCTTTTATTTACTGTCTTTTGAGATTATACCAGATACTTATTATCTCAGAGTAAAATTTACATAGCCAGCATCTATGTGAAAGATCTTTGTTAAAGTGCTATTGTAAATTTCAGAAAAAATAGTTGTACAATTATGATTAACAGATTAGGCTTCCCATTTCAAAATTTCCTGATTAGGACATTCTGACCAATGTCTGCTATTTCCTAAAGGTCATCTAAAGAATTGCAATCTTTTCTTTTGTTTCAAGTAACTCTGCCATGTTACATCATATCAAGTTTTAAAACAAATCCCTACAGTTTAAAAGAATGCACTATCAATACTGAATCGCATGCCTCTGGGTATATGCAGGAACATGTTGCTATTCAGTTTCTCCAAATGAGGCTTAAGAGTTCATATTCTGACCTATGAATTAGGAGGCAGAAAAATAGATGGCAAATAAAATGACATAATATCCCAACTCTTGAAATTAAATTTAAAGTAATATTATACGAATGCAACATTAAGTTTCAAAAATTATTCTGAATAAAATAATGGGAAAAAATTTATGAGGAAAATATGCTTTAAATGTACAGGCATACTTCATTTTATTATGCTTTGCTTTACTGCACTTTAGGGATACTGCATTTTTTACAAATTGTAGATTTGTAGCGACCCTGTGACAAGCAAGTCTATTAGTGCCATTTTCCCAACAGCATTTGCTCACTTCATGTCTCTGTAGAACATTTTGGTAATTCTCACAATATTTAAAACTTTTTCTTTATTATTATATTTGTTACAATTATCTAGGATAACTCAGTGGTCATCAACATCAAGGCAAGACCCTCCACCAGCCAAAAGATCACTACTCGCTGAAGGCTCAGATGATTATTAGCAATTTTTAGCAATAAAGTATTTTTTAAAGGTATGTACATTGCTTTTTGAGACATAATGCTATTGAACGCATAATAGATTCTACAGTATAGTGTAAGCACAATTTTTATATGCACTAAGAAACCAAAAAACTCATGTGGCTTGCTTGATGATGACATTTGTTTTACTGCAATTGTCTGGAATCAAACCTGTAATATATCTGAGGTATGCCTACATACGCGTTACATTTACTTCAACTAAAAGAAGGAAGGAAAGTGTCCTGTAGTATTTTCAAAAAGTAAATATTTAATGACTTGTTTTTAGTTTCCAGGGAATGAGTAGGTGTGTAGGCATCAAAAATGCCCTAAATTAAGGGGGAAAAAATTTTTTTTTTCCTATTCGGTTTAGTACTTCTCTTAATTAGATTTCATTATTTTTGTTACATTTATTTGCTAGAGATGCTATGTAAAGTAAACCTAGTAAATTTTCAATACTCAAAATACACTCCAGTGACAAAGTGTACATTCCAAGAAGGATTTATGAGCAAAAGGAGAAGCATCTGATTAGCACAGATGCCTGCCAATCAGAGCAAGATGGCATAGTATAGGTGGAAAAAAGAGTAAACTAGGATTTTTAATACCTGAGTTTTAACTAGCTGGGGTTGGGCATTACCTGTAAAATGAGAATTACCTGTAAACTGGTTTTAAGACAACCTTTCCAGGGTAAAGGGTATCAAATATATGGTAGCTGAAGGAAACTGGACTTAGGGTGGTAATCACACAATAGAATATATAGATGTCAAACTATAATGTACACCTGAAAATTATATGATTGTATTAACCAATGTTACCCCAATAAACTTAAATAGATAGATAGATAGATAGATAGATAGATAGATAGATAGATAGATAGATAGATAAATGACAACCTTTCAAGTTACTTACCTACTAGCATCTTAAAGAATATTGCTTCTAGAATTTTCAAAACAATTCCTTTTCTCAGAATACTTTCTTCTGCTTTTTGACTTTTTTGGCAAAAAGTTAGGACCTTCCTAAGACATCTCTTATTGTGAAACTCCACACAGCAACAACGATATTACTAATTTATATAGTGGCAATTGTGGTAGTTGTGGTATTGCTCTTGCAAGTTTCTCTATCAATACTGCTTAAAAGACTGATAAATTCTCCCAGAACTATGAACTTAGTATTTCAATGCAAACCTTAACACAATTGCTTTCGTGAAATAAAAGCAATGAAATGGGTAAAAGGCTTCACACAGAAAAATATCTGCAATTTCTGGCCTATGGATTTTTCTGAAACCATTAAGATGCTTATGTGAATGTAAACTAATTAGCATGAATGAATGCTATACCACTCTAGTATTCCCCCAGAATATCTCCTGAAACCCTAGATAAAAGAATATAAGCCAAAT
>NW_024351729.1:8414463-8441890 GCF_902729225.1 Pteropus medius
CTCCTTCAGCCTCAGAAAGTACTCTGGAAGTGATTCTACGAAGGTAAGACATGGGCTTGTCTTTGTCACTCTTGGTTAAAAAAAAGATCCCAAAGAAATTGATAATTTCTAATGGGTACCCAAACCTTTGGGCATAGAGAAAAAACACATGAGCACATCATTGCTTTTGATTTCCAAACCTCCATCCCAAATTCCTTGTTTTCTCACTCCTCACTCCAAAACTTTGGAGACCAATTTTAAATACAGTGATCCCATCTAATACCAGAGAAGTCAAATAACTTGTTCATTCTCTGTATAACACAAAGTAAGTTCTTAGGGCCTGAATGTTTCACAAGTACTTTTTAATAGATTTTAGAGAAAAAAATGTTTTTATTATAAGTGCTAAAACTTTCATATCTTTGAAAACATGTTGGCATTGCAGGTAACATCAGGCCCAATCACCCATATAATAGCTGAGGCACTAAGCTAAACCCTTTACATACTATTGTCAATTAATTCTCACAACAATTATGTGACATAGATATTAGTATACCCACTTTATTGAAGAAGCTCAGAAAAAGTAATATCACAAATCTATTAAAGGGAGAATCAGAATTCAAACCTATGTCTTCAGGACCTTACAGCCTTTGTTTTACTGATTATGCTAAACTGCACAACTTGATGTATGTGGTTATTATTAATTTTAGGTTTTGAGTCAGAACTAATCAACTTTCCAACAGATAAGTCCTGCTTTCTATTTGTATATGTGTGTACGCATGTATGTGGCATGCACATGCAAAGGTGGCATGATGCATGGATAAGTTATCTGAATGGTCAGGGCTCAATGTCACGCCTCCGCTATACGTCCTGTAAACCTTCCTGATGTGACAGACTGAAAAATCTGATGAGTTTTAGAAACTACTAATTATTCAACAATTGAATTATTCACATTTGTTTGTTTATTGTTAATTCAATATTAATTCAATAAATATTTATTAATCAACTATTATGTGGTAGGAATGATATCGGCCCTAAGAACAGTACTGAATAATATTAGCTTTAAAAAAAAAACAAACTCTACCTACAGATTTGCTTCAGACAATTTAACAATTTGGTACACATAGATGAGCCTGTAACATCTGCCTATGATTTAAAATGCATTTCTATTTGATGATAAAACATAGCTCTTTTTAATCTCTATTTTGTCATTTAGTATCAATTCATTCCAGTCATCTAATGCAAATTCACACTCATATTTCTTTTTATGAATCCCTCCATTTTTTCATTTTTCTTGCAAGCAAAAAAGCTTTGTGCTAAAATGAGTCATCAACATGGATTCCCACCTTACTGATGAAAGACATGAATCACATAACAAAGAACTTTAGCAAGTCTTCTTTATAAACTCTGTAAATATAAACTGCTTCTTTGAAACAAGTAACCAACAATAAATGGATTATGCACAATCACATGACATGGTAGTAACCTGAGAATCTTGGGCAATCACAATAAATTCATATATGATTGAACTATATGAAATTGGTGACATGCAAAAATTTTGACCTGCAAAAATGGCAATTTCATATGGTTCGACCTGCTATTTATTTTGGCTCCTCTCTCTGAACTGGACTACACATTAACACTAAAACCCCTACTGTTCACCCAAAGTCTTTCACTGAGTTAAATTCTTTTTAAAATGTAAACATAACACTAATTTCCCTGACAAACCAGAGAAGCATGCCATCTGCTAGTACTGAATTTGCCCAATCACAGAAAATACTTCTGACTTATTCTCTCCTAGTCAATAACTGTAAGTACAAAATCAATTTGTTATATAAAAACCATTTTCTATTAATACATAGACAGACATGATTTCAAGAGATAAAGATAATAATTCATATATAGCAGATATAAATCCCACACCATGGGAGGGGGGAAAACTATTACCAGAAGAGTTCGCTAAATATGATTAAAGAAAATATTAGGTATCTGGAAGGGCTGAAGGGCAAAAGAAAAAAAAAAAAGTTAAGTCTTTGAGGACTATGAAAACTCAAGTTTTTTTCCCCTATATTTGCTAAAGATAATCTGTCTCTGGGTTGAGAACTTGCCTGCAAAGTTTCTGCCTAGAGCAAGAAATTCAGAGTCAACTTGTTAACTCCTAATAAAACAAGGTTTGGAAGGAAAATGCTGCCAGCCTTATAGGTGAAATGTGCCTGCCAGCATTGTGATAATACCATATGACTGGTTTTCTTAGATGTATTTTCCCCTTATTATCAACCTCCTTTTACCATCATATTAAGATCCACAAAAATATATATGTCTACCTTGAATCTGGACACCTTTTTTTTTTTTTTGGCAATAAAAGCTCATAAGACCCATTTTGCTCCATAGAAAAAGTGAGCGTTATCCATATTTACCCATACTTCATCGGAACACCATTGTTGCTTTTGGGTTCAAACACTGCTTTATTACAGTTCGATATTACTGATGATTTCAAGTAGTCCTATAATTTTCCATATAGTTAAAGCTACTTTTATTTAATAATATCTTTATTTTTATTCTTTATTTTAATTGGAAACTATAATTTTGGAGGTGAATTCACATATGATAGCAAAAAAAAATCACATATCAGAAACAGTATTATTGTTCAGGAGCATTCTACTTTTGCCAGTTGACATTCTACATGTATTAATTCTTCAGTTCAACCTATTAAAGAAAAGCTAACCGAAGAAACAATCACCCCATGATTCATTCTTTTCTACTGGCCATTCTCTTTGACTTTACAGAACTTAAATGTTTTAGGCCATTTTTGAAAGAAAATACTCAATAAACTAACTGGAAAAAATACCGCAGAGGGATGTTTTTCTTATGCTACATAACTTAATGAAGGTGTTACTGTCTCTTTCACTGGAATTGACTATTGCTAAACCTTATAGCTCAATAACTAATTAGTGAAAAAAGAGAATGATTCTAACAGACTACTAATTTGCTAAGGACATCTGTAATATGATTTAAACAACCAAATATTTTCTTTTTTCTTTTTTCTCTCAAATGGGACATAAGAGAGCAAATAAGATCAGTCACAGTACAATATGTACGAAAATAAAACTTCTAAGTGCGTATGTTCAAATAAGCTCATCTATATAATTCACTTCTATTAATAGTTACTAAGTACCTACAATATTCAAGGTCCTATGCTTGCAAGGCTCCCAGGAAGGCACACAAGGTATGAATTTCCCAGATTATCTTTCAAGGAACTTTTGGTCTAGCAGGGGGTTATTCAAGAATCAAAATTACTAGGAAACAGAACTTAGAAAGGTGACAGCTTGAAAAGCCCAATGTTAGAACTTATAGCCTGACTGGTACTCCAGATGATTCAAGATTGTCCATTGCCATGTCCATTTCCTTGGGAGTTCAGGGATCCAAGGTCAGATTATCTCAAATTCTTGCAAAACTTAAAATGAAAGCCTATCATCAGTCAGGCAAACATCTGGTTAAACTGTCTGCATTGGTAATTGTCACATTAGTCCTAGCATCTTATATAGCACTTGTATTAGTCCTAGCATCTTATATAGCACTTGTATTTAATGTGACTAATTGTCACATTAGTCCTAGCATCTTATATAGCACTTGTTTGCACCTTGCAAACTTAAGTGCTTTTGAGCTTTTAACTTTAAATCATCTGAGGACAAATAAATAATAATTTTTATTTAATTGATCGAGAAACCAAGAGAATTTTCTGATTTTAACCTACTGGCTGCCCCCAAATAAGAGGATGTGACCACAAACATACTAGATTTTAAATACGCTAGTATCTCCTGATCTACCTAGAAAAATTCTCATTTCACAACTCTATAGATTCTTCTTCAGTCACTGCCAGATCTATCTTTGTTTTTGAGTGTTTAATTTTTTTTCTGAGTAAGATAAATGGAAATCTGAAACTATGGGAAATTTAAAGCACACTGTAAGAAAATGCTAAGAATTAAAGAGACCTGTACCACTACAAATTCTTAACAATGTCACCTCGGTTCGACTCTGTACTTTTTTCTCATTGTTTCCCAAACATGGCTGGTCCAGAATCTATTTCAGGTGTCTTCACCAGGTCCCCATCTCAACCATTCTCTCCTTCACTATTGGATAACTGTATCACCCTAACCGCCATCATATGCTATGAGCTATCTCATTCCCTACCATTCATTCACTCCATCTTCAAAACCTGTCTCTATATCTTGTTTCCTTTCCTCCAGGTTCTGAAGAAGACATAGATATTTCTCTTTCTTTCAAAGGCAAAGCATAATCTGTGCCTTAGATGCCATCCCTTCCTAGATTGCGAACTCTTACATATTACCCCTCTTCATCTTCAGAGCCTTTGGCCCGTACTGGCTTCATCCTCTCTCTCTTGAGTATTTGGGTGGGGAAGGGGGTGGTGTGTGTGTTACACAACCCTAATGCTGTAGTTAGCTTTTTTTATATCCTGACCTCACTAAGCCAGTATCTGGTATCCTCATTTCCTTGCCACCTTCCTTTCTTAGATGCATATAGAATCCCTTTGTTCTCACACTACAGAGAAATAGCTCCATCCAATGTCATTTTGGTCTCCTTTCTGCCAAAGCTAAGAGCCTCTAATTACCTCTCCTCCTCTTCCTGGCATCCTTAATAACATTTCTTCACTGGTAACCCATTTTCCCTTGGCTTCCATGAAACCCCACTCTCTTCCTAATCATGTCTTCTTAAACCATGGCCCTTTTTCCTCTCACAGCTTTCAATCCCCTCTTGTTCTCATTCTCTCCTTTAAGAATTCTCCTTTGGTATCATTTTAACTATTATATCTAAAAAATTGGCTCCAAAATCTATTCTCTAGTTCCATCTTTTGATCAGCTGGCTCTACATCTTAAACAGCCCAATGAATATTTCTTAGTTCACCAACTCTCACTGAAATATCAGCAACTTCCTCTCAATGTATATTGTTCTATTTCTGTCAAAACCATCAACAGTCAGTTAAGCTCAAAACCTTTGATTCTATTTTGATTTCTCTTTGTCTTTCCCACATATATGTTGCATTGGTCACTTCTCTCTTTCTCACTACTACCACCCAAAGCCAAACCTCACCTCCCTCACTGTCTTTACATTCATACATTATTACTGCAGTAGATTCTATTTTGCCCATTTCTTCCAGGATATACACACTGCTCCTTCTCCCTCCCGCCTGGTTCCTCTCCTGCCATATACACACTCACATTCACACACAGTTTTAGATGGTTTCTAGAAAAAAAATTTTTAACCACCATTTTCATAATTTCACTTCTTTGCCGAAAAAATTTAGTGATTCTCGAAATGCCTCACTGGGCTTTCAGAGTTCTCTAAGGTGTAGTCACTACCTCCTCAATTTTATTTTTTTTATCATTATAACACAAATGGTCCCCACAGCCAGGTCCCAAACATTTCTGCTCATTTGACATAGTTTGGTGCTGCTAGCAACCCCACACCCAGCCATGCTCTATCTTTTTCCCTTTTCATCAATCAAAAATCTGAGCCATTCTGGGCATCTGTTATATGATAATATCATGACAAACATACTGCCACTCTAGACATATTGGGCCACCACTCATAATTTTTTAAATGCACCATGCCCTTCAGCACCTCTGTATTTATATCATAAACTTGCAGTTGCCTGAAACATTCTTCCTTCTCTTTTCCTCCTTGTAAACCTCTACTTGTCCTTAAGGCATAAGTTATATGCTACTTCTCAGATTGCCTGCCCCCAGCCTCACAAACTTGACACTCAGCAGGGACCATTCTTTGTGCTATCATTCCATTAGTTTATGCCACTGATATATATTTGCCAGATATACTTACAGGGCTGCCTCCCCCACTAAGTTGAGGGCAACACAGCTAGAGGTATGTTTCTGGATGTCTCTCACTGCTTCTAACACTGAATATGGCTTTAGTAGAGGTACTGACTAAACATTTGTTTAATTAATTGTGACTATAATTTTCTTGCAAGAAGAGGCCATGTAATGGTCTCCACTTAGAATCCTGCCTGGTACATAAAGTAAATGCTCAAATTTATTGTTAAATTACAAAATATGAGTAATATTATTATTTCGTATAGATAGACTGTAGATTTTTTGAAACCAGGAACTGTATATTATACGTCTTGTAAATAGTAAGTATATATGATGGATGGATGGATGGATGGATGGATGGATGGATGGATGGATGGGGAGGAAAGAAGAAGTTAGGAAAGCAGATCTTTTTTCCCTTTGAATCCTTTTATTTTTAAAAGCATGTATTTAAAATGGCTTATAAATAGTATAAATATTGGCAAATAGTAAGTTTGTTCTTTTAATCTACAGACCACATTGTTGACAAATGATTGTTTTACTTCTTTAAACTATGAATAAACACATTCAGGCCAAAGAAGTGGTTAACAGTATATCTAGAAAGTGCTTCTTCAGATCCAAGTAAAGAATTAGCCCACATCTGAACTTAGGGTCCAACGTATTCTCCATGCACCATTCTTCCACCTGCTGATGCTACCAATAAGCTTCTAATAGGAAGGCCAGGTAGGGTAAGGTGATCAATGAATGAACATCAGTGATCATTACAGTGAAAATTCACAAGGCTCCTCCAAATGTTGGAAAAACAGTGAGATAAAAGGTAGTTGGTTCCAAAAGTGATGTTCCTATTTCCATGAATCCAATATTTATATAAAATTTAGGATTTGATGTTGGTATTACTTTAAACAAAGTACAGTATAGGCAGAGGGCAGACAAACTTCCTTGCCAAACACCTTCCTTTAGATCCAAATCTGAAAGCAAATTTCTTTCATGACCTGGAAGAATTCAGTAGACAAAAGTAAGTTACTTTTACCTCATCAGAGCTAAACAACAGCAGAAGCAGAAGTACCGGCAGTTGATTAAAGCCATTGTCCTGACCACTGTACCACCGTGGCTAAGCGAGGGCTGCCTTATGAAACCAGGTCAGAGGACATTGATTTCTCTATTCAACTCTGAGGCACCACTCTGCAAATGACACAATCATTTTTGGGTACAAGAGGTGCTTTAAATGTGGTAACATTATATCATTTTAGCTATAATGATCATAATTACTTATTTCTTTTAATCACAACCCACTTAACCACTTTAGTACAGAGGACTAGTTCAAGGAGTTTAATTTTCATTCAACATCTAATCTTTGTGTTTACTGAAACCCTTCATGGGCTTTGTTTACTGTCTGCTTGCTGGCCTGGACGTTTGATCTTGCAAGACTAGATCAGACAGGGTCAGATAAAATACTGATTACTAGAATAAACCAGGCTTGGGGAAGTAACACTGATTTTTAAAATTTTCATTTATCCCAGCTTTTTAATATTTTGCAAAATAAGCTCAAATAAACAAATAAAATTAAGATAACTAGCAATCAGGCAGTTTTTGAGCAATGACTGAGAAAAGGAAAGTGATGGAGATAATTTTGCTTTCTGGACAAAATATGGGGTTTGGTTAGGTCTGTTCATTCTGGTGGTATTATTTTATGACACAAATAATTTTATGATATGCACTAGTATTTATGTGAACTTTCAATGACCCCCAACTCTTGTGACATATTAAACACTTGAGATTGACCTGACCAAAGACAACAGTTCATTTTGCTTTTGGTATCAAATGAAAAACACTTAAGATATAAAATTATTTTCCTTTAACTTATTTTGTTAAAAAACATTTAAAATATATGAGTCCTTCTTTGTTATAAGGAATTATTTTATTTTTATAAGATTCCCTACAAAAGTAGATTGCCATAAGAGTATAATTTCTAATGATATGGCATAAATAATTGCCACTTAATTTCATAAAAATGATGGATGAAGAATTACAAATTAATAGTTACAAAATAATCATGGAGACATAGAGTACAGCACAGGGAATATAGTCAATAGTATTGTGTTGGCTGTGTGTAGGGCCAGATGGGTGCTGGAGTAAACGGGGGGATTGCTTCATAAACTATATAAATGTCTAACCACTGTACTGTATACCCAAAACTAACATAAAATAAAATATTTTTGAAATGATGATTAGAGAAAAAGACAAAAAATAATGAAGACTAACCTTTGATATTTTTTTTTAATCATTTGAAAAGTTTTATGTTTCTACATATATTCATATAGACACGATTGAGGCTACCTCAAGTATCTTTCAGGAATGATAGGCTATAAAACAAATACCTCATTAAGGAGTTTGGTCAAAGATGTATAGGACAGACACTTCTTAGCTCTTAAAAACCCCAAAATGAAAGGTGAAAATATGAGTGGCATATGGGACAACATTTTGGTGTATGTAATAATAATGACAATAAAGCCTCGAAAAATTTTTTTTAAATGATGGGGCAAGTTTATGTCTAAATAGAGTTAATACAAAGAAAGAATTAGGTTTAAAAATAAGTGTTTTATTGAAATGCATAGAATTGATGAAAGAAAATTATGGGATAAACAGCACACAATCCCAAAAATTCTTGAAAATAATTCTGTAAGAGTATGAATGTTTTTAAGTCACGGTGGATTTTACTTGTGTCCAACACTAAAACTCCTACATATTAAACAACTGTTAACACTGTTGTTTTTTGTTTTTTTTTACAAAAAAGTACTTTCTTTTTTTCTTATATTTTAGAGCTTACAAGTTCTACATTGTAAAATCTAGGCCAGAGAAATCATAGTATGAGAGCAACAGCAATAAAAAAGTGCTGTCTAAACCAACCTACCACCCCATCCACTCACTTCATTTTCTTCAATACCAAAAACTTCTGGGATACAGGTTCATGGCTCTAGACCTTAACTTCATCTTGCCATCTACACTGAATCAACTCTAATGTTAACTTGAATATGTCTGTGTCAACCATGATTGTCTTTGAAAGGAAAGAAAAAAGGTAAACAGAATGTGCTTTGCTGTGATCACTGGGGAAAGTAAAGTTAACATTCTAAGCCAAAACAACTTACGACTTTTTAAAGAATAAAAGTGTAAATAGTTTAGCTATAATAACAACAAATTTAAAAAATGCACATTAAAATGTTTACTTCACAATTTAGACAATTCCATTTGTATATAGTTTTTACATCTGTTTTTAATGATATCGAATTATTGATTGTTCATTTTTCTCATATTTATTTAAGCATTAACTATAGAATTTGCAATGCGATCTCTTTTTTAATCCTTCCAGTAGACTTTTATTTTTGTCAGGTTTTAGTCACATTTACTTTGATCTTTCAGAGTATATAATTATTTTACTGTTTATTTATTTCTATAAGAAGAAAAAAAGTTTTGACCTAGGAGATCTATATGTGGCAATTTGTAACAGAATCACATAGCTTATGTTTAGGAAATCATGGTTTTGATTAAGAAGCAACCATTTAGTTCCCACTGTTTTATTAAAACAGACATTAACAGATAATAGGAAACATATTTAACAATATAGCCTGTATTTAGTTGAGGACATCAGTAAGTTAGCTTGAGATTTTCTTCTATACTGAATATAGCCCATGGTACACATAAATAGTAACTTTGGGCTGAATATGAGGTGGATGGGGTTGGAGGAGGAAAACCAGAGAGAGAGAGACATGGAACTCTCTGCGCTCTCAGAAAAGGACCTAGGGTAAAATTCTGGTTTTGCTACTACTAATTTCCTTTTTTTTTTTTTTTGAAAATAGAGGGACACAAACTGAAATTTTATAAACAAAATCATTACTTTCTCATGAGAAATGGATTCTACTAGATAGGAACTCCCACAGCGACGTTTATTCATAGCATAAAGCTACTATCAAATGAAATGTGCCTGTATAGGTCCAACACTTCCTTTTCTCTGAGGGTCGAAAGTTAATAAAACACTCTTCTCTGGGTGTTTATTTTCTCTACACCATTATACCTGTCATGGATTCTTTGTTTTTCCTCCCACTCCCTTGGTTGATGAATCAACACCACTTGAACTGTTTTACAGCAGCTTGTGTTTACTTCACACATACCTTAACCTTCCCTTTTCTCCTCCTACTGACACACACACATGCACACACACACTTTTCAACAGCAATGACTAGCTCCATCTCTTTGAATAGCATGTGTACACAATGTCTGGCAGCCTCTTCAGGTGTGGATCCTTGACCTCCTGATTGAAATCAAGGTCTTAGTCTGCTTTTATGGCACTTAAAGATTTAACTGTGCATTTACTATCTTGAAAGAAACAAAGCTTGAAGAACTGAATTCTAAGAAAGAAAGGAGAAATGTAGAAGACATAAGTGTTAACGTGTGTGTGAACAGACACACACACACACACACACACACACACACACACACATACATTCTGTAGTGGCAATTCTGAAAACACTAGAGTGAAGGGTTTCCAGTCCTTCTGAATCTGGAATTATACTCCAGCCTATCAAAGGAGGACACTTCTTCCTTTCTCTTATAACAGCAAGTGAATGAGATTTAACAAATGACCTTGAAGCTGCATGATTCGTTTGATTTTTAGCCAAAGATGTGTTCAAGCACTTTAACAATCTTATTTTAAAAGAAAAACTTGGAGATAACACTTACAGAAAAGAAATCCTTCTTAACCACACAATCATGTCTTATAATGAGGAGTTATTCATCTTATCCTGTACAAGAATTAATATTAATAATATTCTAAAGTAAGTACCTAAAACAGAATTTCAAGGGTCCCACGAATTTTAGAATATGTTGAAAAGAAATAGATCTTAATTCAATTTTTAGTGAATTTAATTTCTCCTGGGTAGTTCAGCATCTTGACTTTCCTTATACATTGTATATTTAGCATAAAATGTTCTCATTCTTTTGTAATCAGGAATGTGCCACCAATGCATATAAAGCTCATTTCCGCAAAAGGTAACCTTGTAAACAAGCTCTCAAATACTTAACAACCAACAAGCTGTCTCCCCAGAGGAAGCTTGCAGGTAGTAAAACAAATAAATTCACCCTTTACTTTTACCTGCCCACCATAAATGTCATTTGGCCCTCAAGTGGGAACAGTCAGTTGTCAGCAAGGCTATGACAGCCTATAATAAAGCGTGATGGATGATGTCATAATCACGCAAAATATGGACTGGAAAGCCCTCAAACATGAACCTATTATGTTACCAAAAATTCCCCAAATCTCTTCAGAGGCTGGTAGCATTTGAATTGAATAGCATATGAATTGGAATGAGAACAACAGAATTTTTCCAACATCGACATATTTGCAAAGGCAAAATATCGCTGATATATTTAAAGGACTGGATAGTCTAAATAGCATGACATTTATTGTATAAGAGAACTGTATATTCAGGACCAAACATAATTCCATATATAATACATTAATACTAACACAACTACTACTATTAATTATTGTTATAGTATGATAGATATTATATTTATTATGAGATTGTTTTGTGCCAGTATTAACTTATTTGATCCTCACAACTAGCCATTGACTAAGATACTTTTATTATCTCAAGTTTCAGATGTGGAGATTGAGTCTTGGTGAAGTTAAATAATTTGTTCAAGCTCACACGGCTAGCAAATGGAAGATAAAGATTTAAAAACAAATCTGCCTGACTGAAGAATCCCTTCATTTAAACTACTGCTCTACAATTATCTCCAAATAAACACAACATCAAAACTCCATTACTAACCAAAGATTTCCTGATACCACAACAGTCTTTCTAATTGGTTCACTGGTACCTAAACTGTAAGTGCTGATTCAACCTAGAATGACTGCCTTTAAATTTCCATTAAATATGTTAGTGGAAATGATTTATCAATTGAGCTTTTTAAATAGACATACATATCTGAAATTAACCATTTTGAAATATTTTTAAAGATCTTGGCCTTCACAATTATCTCTTGTGAAAACTATAAACTTCATATATTAGGCTAAGAATTTTACTTTTAGTTCTAATACCATCTTAGTTTTAAGGGAGCCAATTTTGATCTCTTAATAAAAATATAAGAATCTTACCTTTATTTAAAAATTTTATAAAATTTTATTTAAAAATTGTATCTAACGCTGGCATAAACTCCAAAAAACCAACAACTCATTGGCCTAACAAACTGAAAATTGGCTTTAAAAATAAAAAGTTTACCTTTAATCTTCTTGTACTTCTTATACCATCTCCCAAACTCCTGGCACTTGGTTGCTGACACGTTGGCATAATATGTGCTATTTACAATGGATGAAATCATACTCTATAAAGAAAAAAAAAGTTATTTTTCATAAATATGAGTACTCCTTTTTTAGAAACAAGAAAGGGCACATTATGGCCCACACCAATTCTCCTTTGTCTTTTAAAGGACTCACCCTCCTGCAAACAACTATTAAACCTCAAACATGGTTACCTAAATTTACTATCCCTTTAACTTATACTTGTATGATGACAGTGCTTTCTCCAAAAAACCAACCTGGGGACAATGTCAAAGATGGAGAGGACATGACATACAGATTAGATGCAGAGAGAAAGAATAGTTGTGATTTAGGAACCAGAGCAAAAGGTGAGATCAGATGATCCAGCATCCGTCATCCAAATAATGCCTTTCAGATGTTTCTGTTCTGCTACCAACTGCAGCGAGCTTAGAGAGCCAAGAATCAGAGAACATCCGTGCTACACACTGCAGAACAACATTTAGGGAAATAAGTTAAATTAATATAATTTATAGAAACGTGTGATTAGCACTTGTGTGAAAATTCACCAAATGAAAAAATTAACAGTGCTATTTTAGAGCAGGGGAAACTAAACATAACACTTGTACTGTGTTTCAATCAAAAATGAATCAAAGCTAAAACTTTCTCAGTGCTTAAGTATTTGATTCCTTCTTGCTTTTCATTCTCTTCTCCCTCCTCAGCTCAACCCCTTAGCTAATTCGTTTGTAATTTTAGTGAAAAGGAAAGAGAAGGGGAGCATAACCTGATTTACCACTGAAAAATTAAAATTAAAATCACATACTTTGAATTAAATTTTCTACAGAAATATGTTTTCAGTCAATATGGCATGTTTGGACCAACATTTGTGACAGATGTTAACTTATACCTGAATGACTATGACAGTACATGTGTATGTTTTAGAGACTGTATTTTTGCAAATTCTGTCTAAAAACAAATGGACATAAACAATTTAAGAGATCCAAATGACCTACATAAGGTTTTATATTCTGCCTTAAAATCTCATCTTTCTCAAAAAAAAAAAAAAAAAGGAAAAGAAAATACCCCAGAAATGGAGCAGTTGAGCAAAATCTTAGAACTTTTAATAGCATTTCTATAAAATATCTGAGATGAAAACAATAAATCAAGATAATGGCAAGTTATTTACCAGGAGGTTCAAATGCCAGCAAACAGTCTTGCATAGACTTCCATTTGAAATAGTTCCCTCTGTAAGCCCATAGTCTTCCTCTTTTTTAATCAGTGTGCAGTACTAGTGGGGGTAGGGGTCCTAATTGGATTCACAGAAACCTCTTTGGCCCTTCCTACATAGCAGATGGCTATCCTCCCCCAATTACTGATCTCTAAATTCTGTTCTCCAAGGGGAGATAATAAGAACTCTTTTAATCTGAGGATCTGAACACAGCCCCAGGGAACACAAAGAGCCAGTATCACCTGAGTGTATCACAGAACTTACAGAGACTGGCCTGCTGCCTGAGGATCAATGGAATCCTCATTTTCCTGAGGCAGGGTTCTACTTTGTATATTATTAACAAAGAAATAAGGAAGTCTCTTGGCTAGCTAGGCCAGTTCCCTCTCAGGCTCAGGGCTGAGTTTTTCTCTCTATCCTAGTCTGTGAGACCCTTGAGGGCAGTGACTATGTCTGTTTCATTTTTTCCCCCTCCCTCATGTCTAACACAGTTCTGATGTGGGATATCTGAGTCACTGAAATTTAACAGATGAAAAGGGACAGAGATGAAATTTTAAAATGCCAAACTGAAATGTCATAGTAATGAAAAATTTAACATGAAAGCAGTCTAGTAATAATAGATGTATCAGCCACGCTGGTGTATGTGAATAATTGCAAATGTACTTGTCATCTATGTTGTTTGTATGAATGTTATCTTCTGAAAAGGAATGGGATTTATAGCTCTGGTAGGATGCAGAGCTAAACCTTCTATTGCAAAGTAGTTTAGAAAGCAGACAAAAATGGAATGTATCTCAAGCGCTGCCTGGAGCTTTCTTTCAACCCTTCCTGGCCCATAAGACCAGGCCACAAACCCATATTACTCTGGCCCCAGATAATCCACATTTCCTTCACTCTCTGGTCTCCAGATTTGTCTTTGCTTCAGATGCATCTTCATTGACACTGCAAAGGCCATTCTATATGGCAAGGAAATGAGTACCTGGGCTTCTACTAGCTCCATCACCAGGTCCTATACTAGAGTCGCATTCACACTCACATAAAAAGGAGCTAGCTACCCAGAGATTCAATCAGATTTGTTCTTCTCCCCAGATTATAATAAATGAGTTTCTATCTTGACTAATAACAGAACAAAAAATAAATAGGTTTAAGCTATGAACTGAGCAAAGGAACTGGGTAGCAAATAAACATAGTTTCCTAGATAATGAGATTCTTTAGCCACCAGAATGATCTCTTCATGGCACCTTTTATACATATGAATTCTCTGCATGTCTTTGCCGTACTTGACACTCGAAATGGTTTTACTGATACAAATTTTTGTAATTCAACCTGAGAGAGCTTTGAAAGCAGAAGAGGTACATTTGGGGGATATTTTAGATGAAAGGTCACATTATGTTTTATCATTTCAATTTCAAACATGAACATTCTCTAACCCTAAATTAGACTGTTATATTTTCATAGCCTAAGTCGGTATCACTAGACCTCACTAAAATATTCTTAACATGTACAACAAGGTCATCTTAATGTTAATGTCAATTTATTTTTAAAAAATCAAAACTTAATTCATTATAAACAAAATTGAAACGGGCTAACACAGACCCAGCTCATGCTGACCTTTACTCTCCAAGGAATAATGTTCTCCAAGGTTTTGGGGCACAGAGAATCTATATTTGCCACATTTCATCTGTTCTACAGCCACATTTTAAAAAATACTTTAATGTCACTGAAATTGGGATGCACTTTACAATCCAGAGCATCTTAGATCTGATGAGATACAGTTGTTGAAAACTGGCATGAGTAATGATTAAAATCTCTTCCATCTACTATCCTGCCAAAAAGATCTAATTTCTATTTATTGTTTTTTAAAATATGTATATAATTTTGTAGTTTATGTTGCTCTTTTGTGTTTTCCAATCACTCTAGACCAACTATAAAAATGGACTTTTAGGATTCCCACATCTTTTTGATAAATAAACAAGATCTGAGTCCGCTTTTTTAATCCAGAATGCAACAATGCCTGAGTATCTATGTCAATATAAAGCAGTGTTAATACAAATAACCCAGGAGATATGTGTATTGTTATTTTTAACACTTAAACAAAGGGACTATGCTTTACTAAGGGTAATATTAAAGTGACTTTGCATTTACTAAGCCTACTCCTCTTTGCATGGTGACGAGCTATGAGAAATAAAGGGGAGGGTGCACATACAATGGGCAGTCGAGGCAGCCTCCTTCAGATGCTCAGCCACAGCCACAAACGCCCCACGAACAGGAATGTAAACAAAGCTATTTTATGAAAAAATGTTATGTATTAAAGTAAATAAGAAGGTCCGACGTGTTTTCCCAACTACAGAAATGTTTTGGACATTTCAGACTCCTTCGTAATTGATTATAAAATTTTAAGTGTGAAAATTGTAGATGGGGAAATAAAAATCTAAGTTTCCTCATTTGCAGTCACTCTGTCACAGTATTTGAAAAGTTTTTAAAATAAAATATGCTACAACATATACAACAGGAGATACTGCAATCAATTCTTTAGACAAAGAAACAAACCAACAAAAAATAAACAACGGTGTGACCTCAGGCCTCTCATACGAGTTAATTAAGGAGTACAGAATCAGAGAAAACTACAGAATCTAAAGGTAATTTAAAACTTAATAGAAAAAGCAAAACAATAAACCCAGATTAAGATGTTTTGTACAGTACACTTAGAAAAGACAGAGATCTGAGTATCTCCTTTTCCTCCCCCCGAAAGATAAAATAATTGGATAGCTTTTGCCACATTCCCCTTGGCTTAATGAGATTTATTTGATTAAACAGTAACATTATACTAAGAGTAGTAAAGCTGCACATACATATATACTCACTATTAAAAAAAAAAGTTTTAAAGCCAAAGTAAACGGTTACATGACTGTCGGTGAGAATGTCCTGTCTGAGCAAGAGGAGTGTCAAAGTTGGGAGAGAAGCTGGCATCCCATGACCTCCCTTTGCATGTTAACATGAAAGACAGAGCGTGATGCAGGCAATGAATAATATACGCATTCTTTGCTCATTTCCAGTCTTTTCAATCTACTTGTGATATCCTAAATAACATATTAAACATGAGATTATAATAATACTTTGATTAACTATAGTAAAGGAAAAAAACAGATTTGGAAGAATTACTTTGTCATGAAAAATTAATTTAATATAATTTGGCTGCCTTCTACTATCCCTTTCTATCCCTATTTCTGAGCTATACTATCAGATCTGAAAACTTTTACCATTCTAGTTGAAAGAAATACTTCTTCTGGACTTTAAAATATGAAAAGACTACATTTAAGAGCTTTTCTCCTAAGTAGCTGCTGAATGGTTTGCTTATCCAACGGTGGCATCCTTATCTGTGAAGTTCGGACATTGAGACCTGTCTCAGAGGGATATAGATTTCAGAGAGATTATTTGTGGAAAAGTGCTAGCACAAGATGTGGGGTCAATGAATATCAACTCTCTCACCTCTGTGTAATAACTTCATGTGGTCATCACAATTACCCAGTTAGGAATTCTTTCTAAGCTGTCACTTGTGAGCCTCTTTCTACATGAATTCATAAGGTTGAGCCTCAAACTAAAACAACCTTCCATGGAAATAACTTAAAAGGACAGTTGGCAACTGGTTTGTATGAGACAGGAAGCATCCTCACTACATTCACAAATTTAAGATTAAATGAAATGAACAGTTGGCAACTGGTTAACATAATATTGGTCCAGCAGTTGATCAGCCAATTGTCTGTAGATGAGCATTTGATCAATTTATTTTCCTACTGACCCAGTTGGTGGCTTGATTTCACTGTCCAAATATTTTGGCATATTGTACATTTAAGTTAGTCCTTGAATGATCCCCAAATGAACAAAGCTTGCTTAGGATGACAGAAATAATTATCCTACAGTCCATTTCTAAAAAAGACTTTCGCCATCATACTGGATATCTAGTAACATTTTCAGTTCAATAACTTTAGTCAGTCATTTTGTTCCTCAAACATTTGGCAGTAAAACCTCAAGTCGGGGCATGGAACAGAGCTTTAAAAACATCTACATACTGAGTGAAATAAGCCAACACAAAAGGACAAATATTCTTTGGTTATACTTTTATGAGGTATCTAGAATATGTAAATTCATAGAGACAAAAAATAGAATATAGGTTACAAGGGACTGGGGAGTAGAGGGGAATGGGGAATTATTTCTTATTGGTTACAGACTTTCTGTTTGGGATGATGAAAAGTTTTAGAAACAGGTAGGAGTGATAGGTTGCACAACATTATGAATGTAATTAATGACAATTGTAAACTTAAAATAATTTAAAAGATAAACTTCATGTTATGTATATTTTACCAAAAAAAAATATTTTTTAAAACATATCTAGAATCAGAGAGAATGTGTTGGGACAGGGCGGGCAGAGGGACAGCGGAAAGTGCATGCATTTTCAAAATATTTGTTCCTTCAGTACAATTTTCAGTTAACAAGACTTGTCTCTTTAGTCATTCCATTTGATCATCATAATAACCTATGAAGTCAACAAGGCAAGTACTGTTAGCTCTACTTATTTTAACGGATCAAAACCCCAAGGATCTGAGGTTTTGCCTTTTAACTCATCCTCAAGTAAGAATAAATAAGCCACAAAAAGATGTGTTCATGTTTTCAAATTGGAACAGTGAGGGGAGACCATTTAATAAGTGAGACTTGTGCCTAAGGTATGATAAATTAGGCAGCTTGGGGCTGATTATGTGGCTGAAGGAAGAGGCTGGAAGTAGTGACTCAGGGGGACATCAGAGGAAAAGGAAGAGGCTGTCAGCATTTAAACACATTTTAAAAGGTGAAATCAAAAATAAATACACAGACACACAAACACAACCTACACTTTCCAAGCATCTGGCCAGACAGAGAATAGCTAAATCATGACTTCCCTTTCTTTAAATATATATGCCTCAGGCTACAATTGTTGCCCTTTTATGGACTTTTCCACTCTTTTCTTCTTTTTTCAAGGCTGCTTTTTTGAATTGTAGACCACTAGGATGGTCAAGAAAGTATATGCTAGCCACTGAGTCATTCCTTTACGCAACTGCCAAATTTGAGTGAGAAATATCTAATATGGTTTGGCTCAGGGGTAATAAGAATGAATTATTTCAAAAAACAGACATCTTTTACTTATGAGCTGAGTCTAATAGCCCAACAACCTATCTTTCTCTTTCAAAATAAGTAGTATTGGATGCTTCACTTTCTTCTTCCTAGACTGAAAGCTTTGTCGCTGTCTCATTTTCACCACTGTATCCCCAGCCCATTGTAAAATGCCCGACTCCTCATGGGGACACCAGTAATGCTGGTGGAGTACACTGTTGAATTGCTGTTTCGTCTTCTTAGAACAAAAAATGCATTCTTTTTCACAATATGTGGGTTGAACTTCAGAAAAGGTATGCACTTGTTCTGTTGTAACCACCAACAATACAATCTGAAATCTCCACACTGAGATGCAATCTAGCTATGTAATTTAAGTGAATAATCTGGAACGTTTAAGGATAATAACTGTAGGATTAATGCTGGCGTCCACATCACATGCCCATGCTGGCGGGGAGGACTACCCCAATGAGATGTTCCATAATCACAAAGCATACCAGAGGCCTAAATCAAATCTCCCTTAATCTAAACAATAGAACTGAGCCCCTCTTTGACTAAAAGTATGCTGGGCATCAACTATCGAATTATTGTATTCACTGTCTCTAGTTCTAAACATTTTAGAGCTGCCAGGAACACTGTAAAAATAATAAAACTTTATATTTTCCAGCACTTTCTAAAATATTTTTATATTTAATTCATTAAACACATTAGAGCAATCGTTTTCAACCAAGAGTGATTTTGCTCCCCTCATAGTGCATTTGGCAATGTCTGGAGACATTTTGGTTGTTACAAATGGGGGGAGGGGAGATGGTGGCATGCTACTGGCATCTAGTGGGAAGAAGCTAGGGATGCTGCTAGACATCCTACAACACACAGGACATCTCCCCAATGCAAAGTATTATGCAGCCCAGAAGGCTAATAGGGCCAAGGTTTAGAACTCCTGCATCAGAGCAACAACTACATGAAAGATACACATTGTGCTGAATGCTGAGAACATAAAGATAAACAAGAGCTGGCTTCTGCTATTGTGGGCAATCCACTGTGTGATGGAAACTGACAGATAACACTGACAACAGGCTGTGATAAGTGCTGTGACAGAGGTGTGTACAAAAGGCTACTAAGAGCCAAACAAGCAACTACTTCAACCGAGAGGTCAGGGTACTTCACCAGCAGTGACTTTCCAGCTGGAATTTGAAAGGTGATTCCATCAATTAGAAGAGAGCAGAGCATACTAGAGAAGTCAATATGAAAAAGCAAACATTGAACTACAGGACTTCTGGGTCACCAGCATTGTCTGCAAGGGCTAACAAAGCTAGAGACTAACACAGTACATCTCTCTGGAGGGCCAGTCTCATGAGGACAGGAGAAGGTTAATAATTCGCCATGTAAAGCAAATTTTATGGCATCTTTAAAAACACCAAAACCACAGGTAATATAGAGTAGAATATAAACTTTGCATGAATTTTTAAAATAATACAAGGAGCTACTTTGTTAAACTTGTAATGCTAAAGGTCTAAGGGTACCAGTTAGGTTTCTTCCATCTCAGGAATATTTTGGTGAAGCCTGAACAATGGCAAGTGCTCTAAACAATTAATTGCATGTGTTTGGAGCATGGAGTGGGTGCTCTGGTAGAAAATTAGGCTGGACAGTGTCGCCTTGATTGTTCTTAAAGGCTATGCTATGGAGTCTGTACTTCCCACAGCTTGGGAGCGGAAGTCACTGGAGGATTACAGACAAAGAAATGGCATGATATCAGTGCTGAAGAAGCAGGTGGCAGGAGAAAAGTTATGACGCAGAACAACTTAAAATATTTCAGATGAGAGGTGATGAAAGTCTAAACAAGGCAATGGCATAAACAAGAAGATTTTAGATGTGGAGGCAGTGGAATCCATAGGATTAAACATAAAAGTGATGGAGGAGAAATTTTTTAGGTTGGGCAAGTAGGTGGGCAAGCAATAAGAAAAGAAAATGGATGGTGGCGGGGGAAGGTTTTTTATGGTTGGGACAAAGATGATCTCATCTGAATCTCGAGACAACCCTGCAAATTATGTGAAACAACTAGAAACCATCATGCCCAGTTTACAGATGAGTTCGATAAGGCTCTGAGAATAGAGGGGCTGGCCCAGGATCACACACGTGATATAAGAGAACTGAGGCTAGAGCTCAGGGCTCTCAGCTCCTGATGTGGGTTCTTTCCACTCATGCTGTCTCTCTAGTCACATTTTATAGTTATAATCAAACCTGATAATCAAGGTAGATCAGTTTGTACCAGATCCCAGGGGCTTTATTAAAAGCCCTGGATAAAATTCTGATTTGGTGATATTGAGTTAGGAGCTTATCCACTTCCAGGGCAAGCCCGTTTTGACTTCCATGTGAATCCAAGAGAAAATTAATTGTGACTAATTATGAAATTCGGGATAAATGATTGAAAGTTTTTTCTTAAATTGTTCTTTATCCAATCCCTGTATATGATCAGAATGATTCAAAATATTTATTTTTACAGCTTCATAAGCAAGCACATTGGAATAAATCAAAATTCTAGCAACAAGCCTTAGCTCCTACATATACACCTATAGGTAGGTATTGAAATGGCCTGTGTGAAAGGGGTAAGCACAAGAGCAGGCACAAAACCGACAGTCAAGAAATACTAGCTTTCTACTACTCAGGTGCATGTCTTCTTGATTTGGGGGGGAGCAAAAATATTAATAGCATACTTTGTCTCAGAGGATCTAAATTCCAAAACACTCTCTGAGACACACATTTAAAAAATGTTCATGCCAACAACACCATGTCTCAATAATAACAGCTGATACCGTTTATGGAGCATCATTGCATGCCAGGTACCAGGCCAAAAACTTATGTGATTTTTCTCAGTTATTCCTCATTAGAATGATTACTCTCCTGGTTTTACTTACAAAGAAAGAGGCTCATAAAGGTGAGGTCATAAAAGCTTGTAAGCCAGGACATGAATCCAAATCTATTTGATTCTGGAAGGCATGCTCTTAACCACTAGGCTTTCTACTTCTCCCCAAGATTCTATCGTCCTAAAACACAGCTCAGGGCACATCAAGTTTCTATGGTTCTTGTCACCTTCTCTTAAACTTCACAGACATGTCCTTGGCCCATTGTCTTAAATTAAGTGTAGCAACTCATACCAGGAAATGGATTTCCATTCACGGCTTTAAATAATGTCAACCTCAGTTCATTTCATGGCAGTCTTATAAGCCACCGCCCATAGCCATCAAAATATTATTTTGTCATTTAAAGAAGTGGGGCCCTTGCCCATGAACACAGATTGAAAAGGCAGCCTTTTCTTCTGCTGTTTCTTCCTTTGATCTTCTCAATCTCTTATTTTTGTGGCTTATTTTAGTTTAAAATCAGTTCATGAAATATGGAGTATCACCTTTTCTCCCAATACGTTTTCACCTGATGAATTTACTGCAAAATCTCTACAAATGTGAATGACACAAAGATCATCTCTCTCTCTCTCTCTCTCTGCTGGACAGGAAAAAGGCTCAATAAATCAATATGAATAAATAAAGATGGTTTTACATGGCCAACTCATTCCACTGACCAAGTAATGCAATGATTTGGAGGCTGAGCTTTTGTCGGGCGATCTGGATTAAGGTCTCAGCCTGTTACTTATCCAGCAGAGTAAGCGTAGGCTGGTAAAGTGCTTCTCCCTGGATTTCTTGATCTATAAAATGGAGGCACCGATATCTACCTCCTATAGCATATGTGAAAAGTTACAGATTATGGATATAAAATGTTTTCATATACTCTCACTTCATCAAAGCTTTCAATAAGTGATAAATTCTATGCTACAACAAAAAACACCATAATCTCCTTATTTTTTCTACCTAAAATGTGATATGACTCTATAAATAAAATACAGCTGTCTAAGCAGGTGTGCCTCTGCTACTAGATGGTCCACCAGTGGCCTTCTATGTTTCCCAGAACACCTTCTGGAGATACTGACCTGGGAGAGAGGGCATTCTTTGGCTAATGTGCTCTGGTTCATCTCTTTGAGCAGTTCCTTTAAGGCATTACGGACTGTGGCGTGGTTCCACTGCTCGGCAGGCAAGTCTTCCAACTTCGAACAACTGGAAAACAGGACAAGAAGAATGAATGACATGCAAACTATAATAATGGTCCTCGACTGCAGAGGGCTATGGGTGCAGCAATCACTCCTAGGTCCTATGTCAGTATCAGGAGAACTGCTAAAGAATGAGACTAATAAGGGAAAGGGAGCAAAACTGCTTCTCTAGGATCCTGATAGAGCACAACAGTCACTTTAAGTTGGTTATCGTACTAGCCTGAGAAAAAAGAGTCATTTCATACACAAAGAAATGCTCATTTTAAAAACTAAGATTTCTCTAACCTGCTGGTGGAAATGGCAAGGCAGTGTGATTATAAACTTCCACAATACAAATTTAATTATAGGACATTCCTAAGGTTAAACATAAAGAAATGTTCCATTGTATTTGAAGTTTAAAGCCCCACCCATCGCCCTCATAGAAAAATTCAGATGTTACTTTCTTAACCAAAAAATGACTTTTAAGAGAAGACAACAAAGCATTCCTAGACAAGGATGGAAATGTTGGGTTCCTATTAAAGTATTAATTTTCCAAAAAGGGCAAATTCAAAACCTTTACACCAAAGGACAATATTCCTTGAATCATATGACTTGCAGGCATTTAAAAATACATGACACTACAGAGAACCTCTAGATTCTTTTTTTAAAAAAGGCATAATTTGTTCTGGATGCTGTATCTGAGAGAGAAGAGAAGAGAAGAGAGAGAAGAGAGAGAAGAGAGAGAAGAGAAGAGAAGAGAAGAGAAGAGAAGAGAAGAGAGAAGGGAAGAGAAGAGAAGAGAAGAGAATTAATTCCCGAATCCTCTGCAGGCCACCAGAGATGGAAGAAGAAGATGTCCTGTGTCAGAGCCTTTTTGATAAGCCTGCTACGTGAGCACAAAACTCACCCCTCACAAACACAAACCTGAAACAGCAGAGGTATTTATTCTTCAAATACTATGTGCTAAGAATTTAACTAGAGGACCCATTAAAGTAGGGGCTGTAGAAAGTTCCCCTTTATGGGCTGTAGATTTTTAATGATTTATCAAGCTTTCCCTAGGTTACCACTTCACTGCTTCTGAAAACAAAACATAAAACAGTTGGAATGTGGACTATAAAGATGCCTGGTGAGGGGACCCTCCTTCCTCGCTCCCCTCCTTTTTCTTATTTCTTCAAATGTCTAGAAATTAACACAGACAGGACACACTGATCTCTACAGTGACTCTACGATCAACGAGTCACTCCGAGAGTAAGGAAGGGCAGATGTTCAGAGATACCCACCTTTGTAATTGGATTTTCAACGTCACAACATGATAGACATCTTGCAGCATGTCGGCCACTGTCGCATCGGGTGCATCTGTCACATAACTGAGGGGGAGAGGGTTCCACCTTCCCAGCTTGATTATTCCTGCACAGGGAAGAAAAACATAATAAACACCTATCTGCTATTTATTAAACCTTCTCATTGTTTGTTCAATGTTAAGAAGGTCATTCAATAGTCAACAGTCGAGACCCACTCAAGATATTTTACAACCCAGTGCAATAACCTATTTCTTTCTGGCTGACAATTGAGTGAGTTAACTAGACAGGAAGATGAGAATGAAGGGATGAGGTTTAATTACAGACAATCAGATCTTTTATGTTTTCCTCATTCTTAAATTACTTAGAAAAACCATAAGGATACTTCCTTCCCCCAAAGTCTTGTTTCACACTCTAACTTAAGACTGATGCTAAATATACCGGACTGCTGATTCCATAGTCAAAAAAAAAAAGTCTTAATATAAGATTTGATTTTAAATTGTACAGAAAAATTCCTGTGTGTGGGCTCAACACATACGCAGTCACATCCTATTGTGATGTGATCCCCGGTGTGAAGAGCGTTTGGAGCTGGTGAAGCAGTTCAGAGTTCACTTCCAGATTCACATTTCACCAGGCAGAGGGGCTGTTCTCCAATAGTACGATGACTGACCACAGATCAAAACTAATAGAGAAACCTTTAGCTTCCATTTGTGTTGAGTGACAATGGTACCCTTTCTCTGGGGGTTTCCT
The DNA here is from genome assembly GCF_902729225.1 of Pteropus medius. Taxonomy (NCBI): domain Eukaryota; kingdom Metazoa; phylum Chordata; class Mammalia; order Chiroptera; family Pteropodidae; genus Pteropus; species Pteropus medius. The sequence continues at coordinate 8,439,083 of NW_024351729.1, forward strand.
CCAGCATATGGTATACACACGACAATGGAGAGAAAATAAAAATCTTGGTCAAACTTGGGCTATATAAAGAAGTGATTTTAGGAATATCCTTGTCACAGGAAGATTCATAGGAGAGCTTCAGCAACATGTGGTGAAAATGCTAACTTATTCATAAGATGGACCCATCTTATCTGGGCATACATAACACTGATGAAGAAAAAGAGAAACCCATTTCACAAAAAACACAGAATAACAAAAATTTTATTTGCATGCTATGAAAAATCCAATGGTCTTCAGGATGTCAAAAATTGTCACACATAAAAAACAGCATGTTTTAGTGATAGAAGAAAAAGAAGCATTTTTGTTTTTTATTTTTGACAACACAGCTGAGTCCAACTACACTGTTCTTTTGAAAAATATTTTTTATCATCAGAAAGAGGATACCTCTATGCCCAAGAACTTTTAAAAAGCTTCACCAAATGACGCTTTATAGCTATGGGGTGAAATTCCAATAATAGGAAATAAACTTTCTGGTCAGGGCATGTCCTGTCCAAGATGAAATAAATGAATGCGCAATGCTTGACATGATGCTTGAAAACAGGGAATAAACAGAACAAAAATATTAAAATGATGCACTGTTTCAGTATTAAGATTTAACAATCTGGTGCTGAATATGCTGCAGTATAAATAGTGCCTGGACTCAGATCCAATAAAGTAACACAGCTCTCATTCATAGTACCGTATGTCTCCAGTTCTGGCTCCTTAAGTCATATTTCACTTGCCAAGAAAAGCTGTTTTCTTATGGGGATAGTTTTCCTAACATTCTCTCTCATGACAATGAAAAGTGCATAGCATGCTGCATATAGTAGTCATGAAATGAACATCCAGGACCCACTGGACAGCCACCCACAAGGGGTTGGGTCTGCTTCCCTGCTTTTTACTCCTTCTGACATTTGAAAATACTAAAACGATACCACGTAACATGTCTAATATATTTCCTTTTAAGAAAATTACTCCACAATTTAAAATTCCTATTTAAAAGAATCGTTATTGTGATAGCCCACGAGTTGAATATAAATTGACCATGTTCTAAAGACGTGATATTTCATTATCAGAGATTAGAGGAGGATTAAAAGAAGTCGGCAATTGTGCACTATGAAAGGCAAGTATAAATAAGAAGCCAATTTTGTGGGTCATTTTAGTTACAAAGAATACGAAGGTAATATGAAGCAAATAAATCCTGTAAACTTCAACGCACAACTCTAGAGTCAATTCATCTATGCTGTTGCGTGTGTCGTTGCTCATTCTTTTTTCTTGTTGAGTAGTGAATACACTATAATGCAGCCAGACACAACAGAATATCTCTGTGTGATTTCATTTATGTACAATACAAAAATAGGCAAGACTAATTGATGGGATTAGACCTCAGACAGTGCTTGTCTCTGGACGGCAGTGGCAACTAGCTGAAAAAGGACATAAGGGAATTTTCTTGTTTTGGTTGGTGGTTGCATTGGTATAAAAATTGTCAAAATTCATAAAACACTTAATATGCATACATTTTATTGTATGTAAATCATACCTCAAAAAAGGTGAAGGGGAGAAATCTCTACAGGAAATGACGGACAAATCACTCTACTGGAAATAGTAATCTCCATTTAGGTAAATTCTCTCCCACCTTGATGAGCCAGAAGGAGGCTTGTTTGGGCTGGAATTAGACACACACAGGTGTCTTCACAACACTTAATACCGCCACCAAGAGCAGCTGTTACAGGTTGGTTTCTACCTCCTGGAAGAGAGCTATTGATGGATGCTATTTTCAGGCAATGGGAAGTAGCATGTGCTTTTTCTTTTTTCACCCTATTGACTAACCTGCATAGTCCTAGAAGTCCTGTTCTTTGCTCAACTATGTACCAAGTTCTGCAGATGCAAGATACGCTAGGACAGCTATGTCCAGAAGGCTACTCTCCTCCAGCCAGGCAGGGACTCGGAGTGACTCTTGGTAATAAGACTGTCCTCCAAACGAAATTTCTGTCTAATGTATTAACTCTCTGGAAACACATTCCTTGAATACAGTCCTCCTTCTCTGATATGAAATACACAAAAATATTATTTGGGCTAGGAGTCAAGTGTTAATCGAGAAAATCAAATTGGGAAGCAGGATACCACAGTGACTAAAAACACAGGCTTCCAAGTCAAATTGCCTCTGTTCACATCCTGGCTCTTCCACTTGCTAACTATGTAACCTTAGCAAGTGACTTAATTTCTCCATACCGCAATCCCCTCATCTGTAAAATGGAACAATGAAAGTACTGACCTCATAGAGGAGTATGGTTCAAATCAAACGTAAAGCCTTTAGCACAGAGCCTGGTTATAATTAACCTCAATAACTGGTTACAGTCATTATTTAAACATGTTTAATACTTCTTAAAGGGAAGATTAGTCCATTAATTTAAAAAAATATTGGCTTAAGGATTTTTTATGACTTCATTATCTTTCAATCTTTAATTTGGTCATGTGCCTGTAAAAGGCTCCATTATTATAAATCATGGAGGACTGTCCGTCAGTTACGTCCCACCCTCTGTTCCCACCCCCGCAACTCCCTTCATTTCTTCCCTCCTTGCTCTTCAGATGCCTCCTTTCCTTTTACCCATAAAAAGATTCAGATCCCCTCTATTTTAACGATAACATTACAAAAATCTCTTTCCCCTCAGTCTCTCATTTTTTGCGCCACCAAATGTACTGAAAGCGCACCTCCAATTTCTCCATCAGTTCTCCACCCCTAGATAGCTAGTCTCTACACCTTCCATGAGGAAACAGAGGTTCACCATG
>NW_024351729.1:8441901-8442232 GCF_902729225.1 Pteropus medius
TTGAATTAACTCAAATGACATCAGTAGTAAGTAACAGCCCAGATTTGCTTCAAATACCATGCTCTTGCTCTTCTTAGTGTCCTATAAGTCACACTGGTTCACACTCTTCTTAGTGTCCTATAAGTCACACTGGTTCACGTGTGAGGCACCTCAGAAGAAAAGACTGGGAAAGAACTTGGTTCCAAGTTTGGAGGGCCCTGAATGCCAACTCAGTAGCACACTGTATTGATCAAAGGTCAGGAACAAGGCCTGGAGTCAGAGGTGAGTTCACGTCTGGCCTCCTCTGCTTTGAGCTGTGAGACTCTGAACAGATTGTTTAGTCTCTGCGAGT
>NW_024351729.1:9050670-9068746 GCF_902729225.1 Pteropus medius
TTTTTTTTTTTTTTTTTTTTTTTTTTTTTTTTTTTTTTTTTTTTTTTTTTTTTTTTTTTTTTTTTTTTTTTTTTTTTTTTGGATAGTTATGAGGAAAGGCATATTCAGAGCTAAAATTGGCCTGGAGCCTGGTTTCATTGGGTTGGAGTTAGTATCTTTCCATAATTTTGCTTCCTCTGTTACCTTAAGGAAAACATGGCTTCAGCTCAGTGTGGTTTTGTGGGGTTTGGATTTGGATAGGCATTCTGGATGGACAATAAACTACGAAAACACACAAAAATCTTGGCAAATTAAGAGGGAAGAGAATTTGTAAGAATTCAGGGGGTTTTCTCAAAGACTCTTTTTTCATAAGCCCAAAATTTAAACTCAAATGTTGTTCTGCGGAATGCTCTGCACAGAGACTCAATATTTAGTGATGGTGATGATTTAGAGTAGACACAGTTTTCAAGATATAAAACTAGAAATGCAATAGATTAATCTTTCTTGTGCCACAAAGTACAAGGAGAAAAGGTGATAACAGGACCAGCATGGAAAATTAAGTATTTGAAAATTAACTTTCAAAAGAGAATACAAAAACCTAGAATATCTTAGTGTCCTTGGAGTAGGCAAAATTTTTCAAGCAGGACACAAAAATAGTGCTGAGCATAAAAGATAGATAAATTAGACTATAATAAAATATAAATTTTCTCTTTATATAAAGATACTATTAATAGAATGAAAATGCACTCCCAAAGAGTGGGAGACAATATTATTAACATCAAGGACTTGAATCTAGAACATTTAAAAAGAAAAAAAAATAGCTTTACAAATCAATAAGAAAGAAAACAGAAAACTCAATAATAAAAAAAAACTGGTTATTGACTTGGCAGACACTTCGCAAAGATGTCCAAATGGCCAATAAACATATGAAATGGTGTTCAACCTTATTAATCATCATGGAATTAAAATTGATAGTTCAACTTAAAAGATAAATAACTGTTTCTGTGTTTGCACATGTGTGTAGTCAAGTTTTGAAGATGCGGTAGAACATTCTTTTACTATTTGTATTTTACTTTATTCTGAATATCACAGAGAAGAGTAAAATGGGTTCCAAGATGCTAAGGCTCTGTCCTGAGTACTGAAGAATGAGTCTTGAGAGCAGAGCTCAGTCATCAACAGACCTGGCTTTCACTAAGAAAATAGACCTTCATGTCTGGCCTCTCTTTTACATGCATTAGTTTCAAAATTGCTACATCACTATCACATCAAACATCTAGATAGATGGACATAATTGTCTTAAACTATTCTCTTTCAAGTGAAAAGCAAAAAATAAATAAAAACTAAATCTTTGAAGTTTGAAACAAGAAACAATTTACCCAAATTCCAATAAAAAATAAGAAACTTTAGATTTTAATTATTCAATTGTTATTTGTTCCTTCATTCAAATAAACATTCATTTCACTTTGCCACAGGTAAGGGATATAAACCCTTGTGGCAAGTATGATATTTTCAAGTCATTAACTCAGATGAGCACAAACACAATTTATTTTTTGCTAGGAGGAATCAACTTCATATGTCTGATGGCATAGTCCTTAATTTAGTTATTTCCAGATAAATTCAGTTGTTTCAAGGTCCACTTCCAGATTTTTCCTTTCCCCCTTTTCTTCTCCATGTCATGGGATTTTGAGTGGCTGTGAGTTAATACAGCAGTAGTACTGGAAAGAGGAAGAAGAGTCAATTGGCAGCCACTCTCTGCCCTGTGCTGGCATCTGCCAAGGTGACTAATCAGTCACCTGAGTCCTCAGGCACAGCCACATCTCCATCTACCATGACTAAGACAGTCATGTCTTCAGTCCACACTCTCTGTATTCTTCTCCTCCAGGTGTTATAAGAAGTCTACTGTCAGCCATTTGCATGACACTCTTGGAGCAGAGGAACTTTTGAAAGTTCTCTTATGCCTTGGAGGGCACTCTCAGGCCTCTCAGTGAGCACATACCATGACAAACATTTGTACTTTATCGGTACTATATCGTAGTAGGTTAGATTATTTTTCCTAATTGCTCTTTACCACCCCTTGGGTGTGGTGGGCCCAAGTTTGGTTGCTTGACTAGAGGAGGATCAGCGTTAAAGAGAAGAAATTTAATGAAGTCCATGGTGGGAATGGAAACACTTTTATTAGTAAATCAAAATAATAGCCCAATAAATGTTCTCAAAGAACATGCAGTCTCCTAGGGGAGATAGACCTTTCATCAAGGAACATGGGGAAAGCTTTTAGATCTGTGTTCTGGAATTCTTTGGAGTGCAAAGGAGAAGAATAGTAAATTCTACCTGGAGAGAGAAGTGAATGAAAAGTATCCTGGAGAATATGATTCTAAAATAAAATTTAAAAGGTGAGCATGATTCCCACTGGTGCTGAGTTAAGATAAAGACATTTACGGCAAAAGAAAGAATATGAGTAAAGTCTGAAGGCTTTTTCCTAGATATATCCAATTTTGAAAGAGATGTATTTAAATCTCCTATTATAATTTTTATTAAGTTCTCCTTGAGTGAATTTCGCTTTATCTATTTTCTAGGTTGGTTGGTGCATATGGGTTTATAAGCATTATAGTTTCTTCATAAATTATGCTTTTTATCATTGCATAATTTGCTTCTTTGTCTTATTTAGCACATTAGCCTTAAATTCCAGCCTGTCTGATATTAATATCATCCTTCGGCTTTCTTGCATTTTTATCTTTTCTAGTTTGTTTATCGTTGTTGTTGTCTTCTTTGTTTTGCTTTATTTCGTTTTGCAATTACCCGATATGTCTTTCCCTCATTCTTTTATTTTTAACCTTCATTTTAAGCGATTCTCCTTCAATCAGTACATAACTGAGTTTTATTTGGGTTCTAATTTAATAGTCTCTGCTTTTATAAGAGATTTAGGTTTGTTCCCATATACTACCATCACTAACATAATTGATTTTTTCCCCTCTATTTGATATTTATTTTATATTTTCATTTCTTCTTCCTTCTCCTGTTTTTCCTAATTGCTTTTCATTCCGTTTTTTTCTCCTGGTGAGTTCACAGTATTTTTCTCCTCCATGAAATGGCTACCTCTTTTACCCTTTTCTCATCATTATTCACCTACTTCTCTTTCACTATTTAAAAACAAGATATATTTTCACCAATATTATATACTGTTCCCCCATTGATGGATTCTCTCTTTCCCTCTGTATCTCTCCTGCCTCAGTAGAATGTTATCTTTAAAATACTTTTACTTCCATCTTATGCCCTTCTATCCCTAGTTACTAGGTTTTTAGCAGACAACGTAGCACTTTAAGTCTTGGACTGCTTTTGAATTTCACCCAAAGTACATCATTGAAGAGTTTTGAACATGAGATTGAAATGGTCAAATCTGTATTTTTGAAAGAGCACTGTAACTTTAGTGGAGAGGCTTAGATAGAAGAGATAGACTTTATAGCTTATACTTTCAGACCATCCCTATACAGAGTAAATACTCAATAATAAATGATGCAGACATGAATGAATTATGTACAAAACTATGGATATTGTTTCCAGTAACAGGCACATTTTTATTTTTTGTACTTTACAAATATTCTCTCATAAACCTCATAAAGAAGTACTGATAAGTTAGAAGCAACTGGTAGATATTCAGATGGTGATGGGATTATGAATCAAAAACTTAAATTTTCTGATCTTTATCTTTAATTCTAGAATGCCATCAGCTTAGCTCTGTAGTAAAGAGAAATTAGAGTAGTCAGGAGGACAAAGCACTAGTCTAGAGGCCTAAGGATATCAAAGAGATTTAAATGAAATGTATAATTCTACTTCTGTTTCCTGTGGTTTTGCTTTGTTTCATGGGATATATTATATAGTATATATACACATATAACATATAACATAACATATATACACATATATTACATGTAATATATACTATATATGTATATATGTATGCATATATATATTTCATATCTCTCTTATATATAGCAAAATATACATAAGAGAGACATAGGATATAATTTCTTTGTAACAATGTGTCATTCCTTTAACATTGTATAACTCTTAAATCTGATGCCACACTATCACAGAGTAATTATCTCAAAGGATAGTAGTAAGAGTAATAATATCTAATTTTGACATTGTTCTTAGTGCTATACACGCATGTTGTAAAATTGCATAAGAATTCTCAAAACACAAACATTTCAAATCAAGCTAATTAAAAAAATACACTGTGCTTAATCTTCTTTGTTGTCATCTAGCCTAATTAAATGATTCAGAATATGGAAAATACTATTTACATGATTATGACATTGCTCAGACTACAAAACAATAGGAAAATAGTTAAGTAAAATATGGCAAATCCACCTGATGAAATAGTTACACATGTTACGTGTGTTAAATGATCACATGACTCATCACACCTTTTTTGTGATTGTTTCTTTAACACCTAAATGCCCTTTTAGAACGTAACCTATAATGTCTGTTTTCTTCACTACTATATTCTTGGTGACTGCATTGTGTGTGTATATAATTGGTGCACAATGAATCATTGTTAAATTGTTAGATGAGCCATCCAGATATAGGAAAAATACTTGTAACCAATTAGTAAATAAAATAAGAAATAAAGGTCCAAATATTGAGTTTACGACCATGTATAATATGTCTATAAAAGAGACTAGAATAGAATACTTAAGATGATAACTTCCCTGTAAGGGCGAGATCATGGAATTGACTTTCTACTATTTTTACAATATATACTAGATTGTAACAGGGGTCTAAAGGCAACTTCTCCAGTTTATGAATTGAGGCTGAGGACAATAACTGTTACGCTCACATATTCTCATGAAGGTTCCAAACCTTGTCTGCATGACTTCTGTGCACTTCTGCTTTCAGTCTCTACAAAAGAAAAGAAGAAGTAAGGAGAAGGCTAGTAAAAGAGTATTTTTAGAGAGATTTGTTAGAGTGTTGTGCTTTTCCCAGTTACTTCAAAAGAGAGGGGGTTCAAGAATACCTTTCAGAGGGCTCGATGTGGGTCCAAGAAGTGTGAGGGATGTAGACGTACGCTCACCTTTCACTTAAATAAGTCTGAAGTGAGGAGAGGCTACAGTGTAAGGAGTCTCCACCTCCAGAGTTTGTCAAGGCCAGTGCTCCTGGTGCTTCACATGGAGAAGAGTGGACATAACAGCAAGGAGCCATGTGTAATCTGTCCTGAGATGACCTTATCCCAGGGTCTGTTTGAAGGATGCGACCCGCAGCAGGAGCCACCAAGCTGCTGCACTGCACGACTCCCTGTGAGATGTGGTGGTGCTGAAGGGCAAGCCCTAGGTAACCAGGAAGGATATAGCGGAAGGGTCGAAGAGAATAAGGTCACCAAAGAATCCCGAAAAGTGCCCCATGAGAGAAAACCATCACTTAGACCTCTGCCACGCAGAGCCAGGTAACAAGAAATAAGAAAAGAGGCCCTCCATTTTCTCCTTCCCTAAGCAGGTAGGCATTCAAGCATGGGTCAGTTGAAAGGATTGATAGCAGAAGCTTTAGGTTGCATGAGAGATGAGAAATTTTGACCTTCATTAAGCTGAACTTTTTAATACCTGAGAATAGTATTGTTTATTAATATATGGAAGTGACTGAAAAAATGACAAGGTCAGCCTTCAATATCTTCAAATGATGGAGAAAAGAGAGTGGATAGAGCAGTTTCAAAATATCGCAGTGAGAGAAAATAAGCTATTTCACAATACCACTTCACAGACTCCATTCATTAATCTGGTTCTATTGAGGAAAACAGAAAAATATGTTTTATGTCTTTTTAATTGTGGTGTGTATGTGTACATGTAAATATACACATTGTGAGCAATTGTGTTTCTTATAGAAAAACACCAAAATAAGTAATAGGCATTTTGATTACAATCAGAACAGAAATTAGGAAAGAGGTCTATGGTAAATCATGGCATCGAAGTAAAGGGAATAGAGAAAAAACTCCAGATACCGAGCATTTATTTTTTCCCTGTGCTAGTACTCTTGGTTTGCCTCTCCAGATCTACTGCCGGCTATCTTTTCCCCACTGAGTCCCAGGAGGCTGACTTCCACGGACAGTTTCACTCAGCCCTTTGCCTCTATTTGGATTCATCTAATTAAAGACATTGGTAGGTCAATGGGTAGAAAGAGAACGATGCTGGAGTATTAATTTCTTGACACCACCTCCTACTCTCCAACCAAGGGTTTGGACAGTAGTTGCATTCCCCTGGATTCCTCTAGACTCCTGTATGTCCTCAGCTTTTCTCAGAGAAAGTATTTTTTAAGGACTCTGTTTGCACCGAGTTCCATTAACAGCATTCCCCTTCCCCTTTCAAGCATAGGGGAGGTTGTGTCTTCCTGCTAGTTCCTGAATGCTTCATCATCCCCTGTGGCTTCTCTTGACCCTGACCACACCTCTGTAAAGAGAACTTTTGTTAAACTCAATCTTTTAAACCTCTTGAGTGAAACTTTGGGTTCTTTCCAGGAATAAAACAGTATCACTCCTCAAGATGTCTTACTATTTTATTCAAGGGAAAGAGATAAGATAATTCCCTTCAAAAAATTTACCTGCAGTCAATGAAGAACAAGTTCACTCATGGGCCTGACATGATGTTAGGCACTATGGCGTGAGCTGAAGAGGAACGAGCTCTTTGTTAGAATAATATTGAGCTTAGGTTCAGAAGAACTAGGCTTGGGTCTCAGCTCTAACATTTACTGATAAAGTAATTACCAAGGAAAAACCATTCTTACTCTAATTGTTTCACAGGATTGTTATACGAGAAAAAAGAAAATACTGTATATCAGAGTGTTTTGTACATTAGACATCAGCATCTTTTCAGAGTTTTACAATGATGTAGCCACATCGCATTGGCTTCTATTGTTTCCTAGCAGAGAGGGACAAGTAGTTGTTGGTGGATAGCACTCAAAATATGGGTGAAATAGTGGCTATTGGAAAATGTTCCCATCATAAACTTCTGTCTGGAAAGGGTCTGGAAGGAGTAAAAAGGGCGGGAGGAAGAAACGTAACCTGGATCTCTCGAGACTTCAGCCTTTAAACAGGCACTCTACAGCCTCACTCTGTAAGCACCCTTACTCTAATTTCTAAACCACAGAAGACCCAGCTGTAGTTTCGTCTTTGCCCTCATTCTTCTAGCATTTGGATGATTTCTCACTTTTCCAGATTGCCCACTGTTTCCAAACCTCGTAGAAGCCACAAGATATAAAATTATCTGATATAGACACTACACGTGTATGCATTTCGTGGACTGTAGGAAATAACTTAGGCACACTGGTGCAGACGGAGAAAACTTCACAAGGCATGCTGCCTGCTACGGCCATGCCACTGCCATTCAAAAGCTCTCTACATCACCTTCAACAATTAGAAATGGCAGAGGCAAGATTAGGTGATGGTCTCTGATATCTGTTTGTTAGCATTACATAGTTATTAATGAGACTTTTAAAATGTGTACATATTTTTAAACCGCTCAGGAAATTTTAAATGCTTGTGCTTTAAAGGCTAGTTGGGCATATTAATTTTCCATTGTGATAAACTCAACTAGTTCTATTGCATGCCTCAATATTTGAGGATATTGAGAATCGATATGTGCCAGTAAGGGGTTTGCTAACTTTTAATTTGCCCTTAAATTTTTAACCCATGTGATTCTTAAGAAAGAAATTTCATATATTGATTTGAAATTTGGTTCAATGAAAAATTAGCTCTCTCTGGGCTGTGGCTTTAAATTAATCATCAGTGAATTTACTGAGTCACTACGAAAGACCTAAATTTCTGTTACATGTCATTAAGCATCTTCCTTCTGCAAAATGGGAAAAAGATGCTCACGCATGGGGAATAAGTGAAATGCTTCTATAATGGAATAAACTTTTCAAAAGGTTTACATTGAATATGTATTTTGAAAAGAAGATTGACTAAAGACAGGTAAGTTTTTGCTCTAACCATAACTACTCTTTTCCTTTTCCTTGATATTTCTTTCCTTTCTAAGATCTTTCCAAGATCTTCAATTTTCATGCAATAAACGAGATCCTATTAAACATTCATTACGTCATTTAATTAACTTGTCCAAATTATATGCCATTTCTTTCATTTATTTATCTGAAAACATGTATCCATCACCTTCAATGTCATGTTTGATAAACTAATACATACAAAGCATACATAGTAAGTTAACTGCTCAATAAATGTTACTTATATGATGAAGATAGTTATTATGATAATGATATTTTCCAAGGGCTGTGCTAACTGCAAGACGTACATTTGTGAACAAGAAAGATATTGTCACTGTCCTTGAGTGCCTTCTTCTTTTCTCATTGGGCAAGACAAAAAATACACAAAAACATGCAAGATAGTAGCAGTGTGATAAGTTCTACAAAGGAAACAAATTGAATGTCTTAATAGAAAAACAAGGTAATATTTACAGAATTGAGTCTTGTGGAAGATTTGAACAGATGGGTCTGGGGTTACATCCTCTTGTTAAAATACTCTGCCTTGAAAAAAAAAAGTATCGTTTGAAACTAAATTTCTTAATATAAGACACTTTTTTATAACCCTTAAAACTATCAGGTAATATTCCTCACTTCTTTCACTTGAGCTGCATATGGTTGAATCTATATTTACTAACTTTATTTATCAGGAGCAGAAAGCGATCTATAGACTTATCTTCTGAGATGAAGGGACACGAGAAGCGTCACTCTCCCCCAGTGAAGAAACTGACCTATCAGAAATAACAAAGTCTAAGTCAGATCTATCATTCCAATTCCTTCCTAAAATCAGTCAATAGATTCACTTTTTCTCTTTTTTTTTCCCTGAGTGAAATTCAATTACTAATTGGTTTAGAAGAAATCTTAATGAAGTAAAAGTACTGGTTAAAGGGAAAGAAAATTAGACTTTGAAATATAACCCAAAGACTGATATTTTGTGAGTGTTTCTTTGCAAGCATGATGTTTTTATGTAATTTAATTGGCTCATTTCTCATTTTTTGTCATCTCTTTCTTGTTTCCTAGCCCAGGGGCAGACCACTGTACTTTATACCATTGTCTTAACCTCTATCAAAGGCCTTATTTTGCATACCCCATCATAACTAATATCAAAATCCATAATCCTTACCTTCAACAGAGTTAAATATAGAGGGACTCAAAACAACGAATTATGTCCTCAATTCGGCTGGTGTGTAAGGTGAAGAACGCAATTTCCCTGGAGAAAATGGAAACACCATCCTGACACTATAAAATAATTTTAAAGGAATTTTATAATTGTTCCTGTTTTCTGCTAGGCCTATGTCCCACTGCACCTCCCCAAATACAGATTCCATTCATGCATGTTACTCATTGTTCCCCCAAACACCCACATTCTCCCCCAGCAGTGCTTTCGTTCCTTCTTCCTCTGTAGGGCAAGCCTTCCTCCCCTCCCTGTATTTCCCTTGTGGAAATTCCATTCATGCTTCCAAGCCCAGCTCTAATGCTAAACCCTTCTGAAAACCTCCCTCATCCTCCGTTTTTGTTCCTATAACGTCTAACATCTCTTCTCACATTGTGGTTTCTTGTGTCTCCCTTCTAAATTGTAAATTCTTTAAGTGCAGGAATTCAGAAATTTATGTTAATATCCTTTTAGCCCCTCACACGTTGCCTTTGACCTATGAGCCATTCCACAATTGTATTTCGTGAATAAATAATCAACCAGTCTACACAATACAATCATGGTTCTTCTACGTTCAGAATCCTTGTTGGATTCTGAATATGTTTTTTCTCCCCCCAAAAAGAGTTACTAATAAGTTTTTTTTTTTCTGCTCACATTTATAGGAAAATATAAAGCCTGGAACAGAAAAAAAAGGTTAATGTTGGTGCTTTTTTTTCCTGCAGCAATTGCATGTCTAGAAAACCATTTTCCTCTAATCATTGCAATGAACGTGTAATGTACTCCGGTAAACACTGTCTGATGTGAACCTTTCCTGATGTAGTCAGCTCTCTGGCTGGGGTTTTCATTAAACAGTACATCATGCTGGGAGCTGTATTATACATGTGCTGTGACAAGGAGTCTGAATCTTTTATCGGCACATAGAAGATGGTTTCAGAGTAGTAGTATTTTCTACCTCTTTAATTATTAAATGTGAAGGTAATTAATTATGTTTATTGGATTGGTAATTTCTTTAAATTAATTCGAGATTCGAGTAGGAGTCTCTTAGAAGCTGCCCAGCCCAAGTGGACTCACAAGTCTCCAAAATGGGAATGTTGTGGATATTCAAGTCATTAAATCAAAGAATGCTTCTCTCCCTCCCTAATGTTTGGAAGAAGCTTTTGTGTGTGTGTGCACATGCACACATACACATTTGATTTTTAGAATATTTCATCAGTTGAGCTTATCTAAAAACAGCAGAACATTCGGATTTTACATGTGTTGGGCTGATCACCAGACTAGATTAGCTCTACAACCAAAGGCATGTTTCTTTATGAACCAGTTTAAGAGTGATGTCCCAGTTATAAAAACATTTGCCATAAGCTTGAAGCTTTCTGTTACCCTTTTCAGACCCCTCAGACTCTCTCTGTGGTGGCTAAGTTACCTCCGACTCCAGCTATTACATTTTCACAAGCTCCAGGTCGTGCTCTCGAGAATGGACCCAGTGACTATTCTGGTTCTTCCCCTCACACGAAGCAGCCTAAGAGGAAGCCGGGCTGTGCTGGCTCCACACTCCTCAGAAGATGCCCGTCTCTCGGCTGTGCTACGCTTGGCCTGTGACACAGCAGAACATTGCCGACATTTTCCTGCAAGCTTGAGCCTTCACTGTGTCCAAAAATAACTAGACAAGCCAGGTTTGGATCTAGGAAACTTTTTAGCTTGTAGACATATTTAATAATGGAAACACTGGTCCGAAATTTCCTACAGAGACCTCTGCTTTGGAAATGGCTTTATTTAAACACAGCTACAAAAGTACCATTTCTGAAATACTAACTTGGGGTGCAGTATTTAAATCTTTTTGTGACTTCTGGGAAAGTTCTTTCAACTAGTAAAATCAAAAGCTTTTCTGTTTTTTTAACAGCCACCTCTCAAAGTGTAGCCAAGACTACAAAAAGCAAGTAAAACAAGGCCCATTCATCTACTTATGATTTGACGCTTCATTGATAAAGGCTTTTTTTTTTTTAAGAAAAGCTGGGTGCATTTTGTTCTGTTTTATACTATCCTATATTTAAACAAGTAGAAATGGTAGTGGATATTTTTAATTTCATTTAATATTTAACAATGCTGAGCATATTGTCATTATGCAGCTTAAAATAAACAATTCCAAGAGAGTTTTGAATTCCCTAGAAAATCTCGTAAAATGTTTAAATCTCGTTAAGTAAAAAAAAAAAAAACCTCTTTTTAATCAGCAGAATGTGTACCACTCCATTTTTCACTTTCTAACACTACCTTAATTGACTAAAATCTCAGGTCTGCTGTCATTGCTCCACCGCCAGATGAAAAAAAAAAGGAGGCGTCTTCGTGTAGCAAAGACAGCAGGGACTTGAGACCAAACCAGGGGAAGCAGCAGGAGATCTTCATTCACCAGACTTTAATTATGTTCCAAGTTGGCACTGGAAATACAGCAGTAAACAAGGCCCAGACTTTTACAACCTCAGAGGAGAAAAAAGATTTAAACTTTGTAGTTGTGGCATTGAGGTGCTGGCTCTGCTGCTCTTGGTACGAACTTTAAATTACTCGATTTCACAAAGCCTTTACTTTCTCATCTGTAAAATGGGGCAGTCCATTCTTGTTTTCCTATCGTCAAGATTGTTGGCAGAATCAAGTGATATAGATTATTTGTAAACTATAAAGGATCAGAGAAACACAAAATACTACTTTAAAAAAGAGAAATCGAGCAAGTTCTTTTAAAACTAAATCTACTACAATTTTCTTTACATAAAATACCTTTTATTTTTCTACTTATTTCCCTAATTGCTATTAAGAGGCTATCACAGCAGAAGACGGCTTTTCGATTGATTCTCGATCCTTTTGACAGTTAAGCAGAGGAAACTAACCTGCTCCAGAACATTTTGGTCAAAAGGAATATCAAACGTTAAAACTACAGAACACATATTCTATGCAGGGTGAGCACACAGAAACTGCAACAATAATTCAGTACCTCCAGCTGCTGGCTGCCTCCGGATTAGCAAGGGTAACACTGACTGTCATGACAAGCAGACCCCCAGCATGTATAAAGGCCCACATACAATAGGAGTTTATTTCTTGCTCATGTAAAGACCAAAACAGGTGTCTCTGAAAGATAGGGGCTGTTCTTTTAACAGTATTTGAAGCACAGCCTGCTTTCATCTCCTGGCTCCACCACCTTCAGCTGTTGATATGTTCGTCTGTATTGAGCTGCAAGAAAGGGAAGAGGAGCGTGAGAAAACTCACAGGCTCCTTTATCACTTCGACCTGGAAATGATGTCTATCATTGTCTCCATTGGCAAGAACTAGTCACGTGGTCCCACCTGGTTGAACAAAGAGCTAGGAAATACAGTTCCTGGGTGCACAGCCACGGCTTTATGATATAAAAGAGCATTCATTTTGGTTGACAATTTGTTCGCAGTCTCTGGCGCAATATCTGTTACACAAAAAGGCTAAGGAAGGTCAGAATGGGAGGCACCTTGGAAGTCATCTATGAGCATTTCTCAAACTTTTTTGACTGTGACCTATAGAATGAAATGAATTTTACATCATAACTCAATATACCACACATGTGTGTGAAACAAGTTACATAAAATAATATTTTTTTCCTCTTATGCATGATGCAAGATGTATTCTACTCTTTAATTCTTATTTAATTTGTTATTTTTTTTATCATGAGTTTTGGCCCATTCATTGATTTTGAAGCCTACTATTGGGTTGTGCCACACTGGATCTAGCTCATCACTCTAGAAATGACACAGGTGAGGCTCCAAGAGGTTCAGAAGTGATATAGCTGAAGCCATGGATCATTGGCAGCAGTTTTGAATCCACACTTATGAGCACAGCCATTAGCCAAAGATTGTATCTTAAAACCATATAAAAATGAACATCTTCTGGTTTAAATTTTAGATACAAGTATCTTTGCTGAAAATTTATGAATATATTTCATGTAGGCCAGTGCTTATTTACAAATGATTATCGAATAATACATTATTCTCCAAATCTACACATTTTCGAAATTTGAAGGTGACTGCCTATGGAAATATCAACTGTAGGTTGTAAATATTAGGTAGTTTGAATCTTGAATAGATTGAAAGATAAGGATTCAAATTTGTTTCCCCATTTATGCATCTGTCTTAATACTTAATTCAATTTTTTCTTTAAAAATATTTAAATTCTAAAGATGTCCAGTCTCAGAAATTCTAAATTTACTTTTAAATCTCCACTTTTAAAATTAAAAAAAAACTTTCTAAACACACAGATATGCAAAACTTTACAATGATATGTAAAGTTCCTCTTCAGAAACACAGTCATCTTGGCCTTGAAGAAAGAATGATCATTAAGAAGCAAAAACATCTCTGAAATAAATATACCCTCTTTCAATTCGGTTGTATTTTTATTTTTTTCTTACATTCTATGCAAAACATATGATTTTCTTATGATCTCTTGCCAACTCTTTTGATTAAGAAGATTGTGTGAAAAAAAATGCCTTTTAGAGCACACATTATACATTTTCCTAAAAGAATTGTACTACACAGGATAATTGATGTTACAAATAGCGGGTATTTATTTGTACGAGGAAGCTGCTAGGTGCGGGTTCCAGCTGGCTAGGTGAGTGTTTACTTAACTGAGAAATCCACACTGTAGGCACAATAGCATCATTATCCTATCAGGGCGGGATGAGAGAGGAGATTCAGGAATCTATTCTAGGAAGAAAGATTCCCATCCTTTTCTCGAAGTTACCAGGAATTGGCTTATGATCCTGGAAATCGACTTCATTTTTAGTAAGTGTGAAGTAGGAGTGTGGAAGCTCACATGAGAGCATGAGCTTTTGGCTTGAGCTTGTTTCAAGTCCTGACTCTTTCTTTTACTGTGTAAGTGATTTGGGGCAATCTGCTTAACCTCTTCAAATTCTCAATTAATTCTATAAAACAGGAGTACCTATGTTACAGGATTTTATGAGAATTAAATGAGATAACGCATGTAAAGTACTTGGGAAAATGTCTGGCATATGGAAAATGTACAAGGAATGCTATTATTAAATTAAATTTTAGCACCCGAAAAAGGAACTTTACAAGTAACTATAAGGTTTATTTTTTTAATTACTCATGAACAGATCCTTCCGGGTTAGACAAGTATTATTGTTGTTACAAAACTCCATATTTATTTAGAAAGGCCTCTATGGGCTGAATTTAGTTCTCTCTAAAATTTAATGGAAAGGCTCTTTACTGGTATTTATGTGGCAAGATAATACAGCAGATTAATATATATTTAATATATATTTAAAGAGAAAAAATGTATCAGTCTGATGTAGCAAGATATATCTCACATTTCAGAGTGTCATCCACTTAAACGAGCCTCCCATTTGTTCTCCATGGATCATTTTCCTGCCCAGCATCTATGATGAGATAGAAGTTCTCTTTGGGGCTTTGCTAGATTTCAGCACCACACACCTCAACAGATTCACAGTTCCTGGTTTGGCGATTTGCTGCAGTTAAAGGTAAATCTCTCCACATTGTTAAAGAATCCAGAGAAGGGGACAATACTAAATAACTTTTATGTTTTCTAGCTTATTTCTCAGGCCATCTTTAAAGGTGGGGAATTGAGACAGTTATCTAAGTTATCTACAAGTCGTTCTCTGCCTCCTGGAGGGAAATCAGGGCTTTTCTGAATGTGATTTCCTTGTCATTGCCTAGCTGACGAAATCCGGTTCTTTTCCTGACTCTTAAGGCATTTAAATCTAAAAGACTTAGGAACTCGTGAAATTAAAAAAAATTAGTTTCTATTTAAATGCATTACTTACTTTGAGAAAAGATTTCATCCATTACACATCTGTATTAAAACATAATCTTTCTGTCTCTGGGGGAACTTTTCTCCCCAGTTTTATAGAAAAATAATTGACATATATCACTGTATAAGTTTAAAGTGTACAGCATGATGGTTTTGATTTACATATATTGTGAAATGATTATCACAACAGGCTCAGCTAACATCCATCTTCTCATACAGATACAATGAAAAGAAGGAAAGAAAAAAAGATGAAAAAAAGTTCTTGCGATCAGAACTTTTAGAATTTACTCTCAACAATTTTCCTGTACATCATATGGCAATGTTAACTGTAGTCACCATGTTAGTCCTTAGTACTTGTTTATCTTATCACTGGGAGTTTGTATCTTTTGACCACTTTCTCCCATGTCCCCCTCCCCCTGCCTTCCACCTCTGATATGTACAAGTCTGATCCCTTTTTCTACGAGTTTAGTTTTAGGGTTTTGTTTTTGTTGTTTTAGATTCCACATATGAGATCGTACAGTGTTTGTTTTTCTATGTCTTATTTATTTTACTTAGCGTAATGCTTTCAAGGTCCATCCATGTTGTTGCAAATGGTAGGATTCCTCATTTTTCATGGCCAAATAATATTCCATTACATATATTACATATTTATACCACAGCTTCTTTATCCATTCACCCATCCATGGACACTTAGATTGTTTCCATGTCTTGGCTACTGTGTATAATGTTACTATTGAATATGGGGATGCAGATATCTCTTTGAGATTGTGATTTTGTTTCCTTTGGATATGTGCCCAGAAGTGAAATTGCTGGATCATATGGTAATTCTATTTTTAATTTTTTGAGGATCCTCCATACTGCTTTCCATAGTGGCTGCACCAATTTACAATCCCACCAACAGCGCATAGGGTTCCCTTTTCTTCACATTCACTTTAGCATTTGTTATCTCTTTTCTTTTGATGATGGTCATTCTAACAGATATGAGGTGACATCTCGTTGTGATTTTAATGTGTATTTCCCTAATGACCAGTGATGTTGAGCATCTTTTCATATTCTGTTGATATTTTGTCTACCTTCTTTGGAGAAATGTCTATTTAGGTTCTTTGCCCATTCCTTAGCTGAATTATTATTATTATTATTTTGGTCATTGTATTGTTTGAGTTCTTCATATATTTTGGATGTTAACCCCTTATCAAATCCCTTATGGTTTGAAAATATTTTTTTTTTCTTTCTGTAGGTTGTCTTTTCATTTCGTCAATGATCTCTTTTGCTGTGCAGAAGCTTTTTAGTTAGATATAGTCCCACTTGTCTATTTTGTTGCTTGTGCTTTAGGTGCCATATCCAAAACATCATTACCAAGACCCATGTCAAGGAGCTTGATTCCTATGTTTTCTTCTAGGAATTTCATGGTTTCAAGTCAAACATGTAAGTCTTTAATCCATTTTGAGTTAATTTTTGTGAATAGTAGAGGTATGGGTCCAGTTTCATTCTTTTACATGTAAATATCTAATTATCCCAGAACCACTTATTGAAGAGACTGTCTTTTTCCATTGAGTATTTTTGGCTTCCTTGTCAAATTTTAGTTAGCGGTATATGCTTGGGTTTATTTATGGGCTCTGGATTCTGAGGAACTTACTTTTTTACTCTAGGGACAAAATAATAGCAATTCTATATTTGTTGGTAACTTCCAATTTCTGCATCATATAACATTAGATTGCCCCCATGAAAATACTTTATTTCAAAGGCAATTTCACAGGAAATGCTAGTTTAATACTTAGGAAATTACTACATTAAAGCTTTGACAGTTTTGTTGACTGCCGCATCACAGGACCTAGAACTGTGTGCCTGGCACATATTTGGTACGAAATAAATATTAGTTGAATATAATAATTCATTAACTCAATCTTAAACATATAATTATATCAAAAACCATAGTTTTAAAATAAAATTTCCTACAAGGTCATATGACATAAAAATAGAAATATTGTTAATTAGTCATTTAAATGAGACTATTAGAATATTTTTATTGTCTTGTGTTTTTCCATCATTAATAATATGTAATTGAACAGAGAATAATCAGCCATATTCCTTTACACAAATAAATCTTTGATTCTTAAAGTTCAAAGTAAAAACCATTAGGCACTATAAACTCTTTTGATCAACTGAAGCTATTCCTCTGCTCCAGGAACTGCTCCAATGAACAAAATTTTCTTGTTTGCAATTTTCAGCTGGCAGATGAGAAACGCATGAAGCTTTATCCAAATGGAAAATTCAGTCATTCTTGGTAGAGGCAAAAAAAAGCTGTCAGCTCTAAGAATTTGTCACTAGGAAGAATATTAAGGTGATGCGACCTATTTCTTTCAACAGGAATTGGCACAGACTGAGTAACTTCTAATTCTCACATTTAACTGGACTCTCATCACAGTTATCCTTTCTCTTCACTCGCAAGTTCTCCTGCAGCACATAGTCTCCATGCCCATGTGCACACATGTGCAAACACACACTCACGCACTCACATACAGGTAGTTTCTAGGAATTTCTCGGTGGGATTAAGAGGGTAGCACAAAAGAGAGAGATTCTCTCCCGTCTACCGCTACAGCTGGTCCTGCTCAGCCTAGGATTTTGGAGGAGAGGTGGGACAAGGGTGCCTCTTGTGACACTGTGGCAACTTCTGGGCCAGGTCTACCCTCATCCCCCTCCTTTCAAGTTGCATGGGAAAGTGCATATTGCTAATGACTGCAGAGGCCCTCCTGGGAGGAAAAGCCTTGTTTACACAATTATTACTGAGCTGCATTCCAAACTCTTTATTGTTTTAGTTGTCTGTTTTAAATCATAGATAGAATGGTTAGGAAGTTCTTTGGAAACCAACTGCAAAGGAGGAGTGACTTGGACTAATGCAGTGGTTCCCAGATTTTTAGGTTTCTTGGACCAGTAAAATGTCAAAAATAAGTTGGGAAACCAAGAGACAGTTGCCAACTTTTATTTTGCCAAGTAAGACATTAAAACAACAATACCAAGTCTTATTATTCACTGTCACCAGGTCTTCATAAAAGGAGCAACACTTAAAAAACAAAAAAAGTCAAGAAGAACATGATCTTCAAGTAAAGGGCTATCCTTCGCAGGAAAGAATGGTTG